>NC_056731.1:1464996050-1465111050 GCF_019279795.1 Protopterus annectens | reverse complement strand
TGCCAGTCTCTTTAACGAAGGACTAGCCCATTCCATTTCTTCTATTTTTTCCAAAATCTTATTTTTTTTGATAAATAGTAAAGCAGAGTCTAAGTCATCAAAAATTTTAGGACCATCAGGAAGGAAGATTTTAAGCTTGGCAGGAAACAGAAGGTATGTTTTAAACTGTGCTTTTTTAAGCTCCCTTATTAGTGGCAGAAAAACTTTTCTTTTAGCTAATACCATGACAACTAGTAATTCTTGACATCCCTTCCATTTAATGCCATAAATACTTTCTTCCTTAATATCCTCATCCTTCCTTCCATTATCCAGTGTATTATTCTTGTACAATTTGTTTTTTTTATATTCTGTGTTATTTAGTGTGATGGCTCTCTATTTTTTATTTCATTCTTCTCATCTTTCTTCCATATAAATTTTAATATCACTTTATATAACTCCATAAAAAAGTAATTTAGTACATTTACAAAATACTCTCTTTGTCAATCCATTAATTTCTTGTACATTCCATACTTTTACTATCTGGACTTGATATTAAATATACATCTATGTTCCTAATTACTTCATCTAGTTTACTAATAGTAATTTATTTTTTTCAAATTCTTCATTAACTCGCTCTGGATTGATTTTTTTTTCTTCTTTCCATTCCCTCTTATTTTCCTTCTTTTTACTCTTATACATATTTTCAGCATGCTGTACTGCAATACCCATAATTTGTTTCTGTTAATTTTACCTCTCCTTTTACATTTTTTCATTTCTATTATTATATTAATATCATGATATACTGTTTTACCCAGATATGCAGATACCTCCTCTGTTCTCCCTTGTAAATAATATCTCTACCTAAGCAGTAATGCCTTAAGTTTTTCTTGATTTATTTTGTATATTTCTTTTTCTATATCATAATACTCTCTTGTATTATTCACTAAATTCTGCAATACATTTCTTAACATTTTCTCTTACTTCACTTTTTTTTCTTTTGTACATCATCCTGCCATTGAAAAAAACACTTATGAAACTTGTTTTTAAATTCAATCCCCCAGTTATTATAGAAATCCTTCATGGTAATATGATTTTTCCATAACTACAACACTTTCCATTCTCCAGTTTCATCCCATAACTTCTCATTTACTCTTTTTATTCTCTTTCTTATTTTAGTATGCCCCCTTTCTTCCACCACCTCCATCCATATTGCTAAATGGTTGGAAAAATTTGTCATAACCGAATCATCATCTGCTGCAGCCAAACCCTCTGATAATAAAAAAATAATCAAATTCGGATCCAAGTCCTATAAATCCATTGACTTTTATTTCACAGAGCCTATGTACCACATTTTATCACTTCCTGTATTTTTTACATCTTTCCTTTTCTTTATAGATTTTCCCCATAAATTACAATTAAAATCCCCTGCAATTATAATTTTCATGCTAAACCACCACATAGTCTAATATTTGATGAAACCGATTCTCTCTTTCCTTGCTAGTTATATATGCATGCAACTATATAATTCTATAGACATGTTCTGCCACCTCACATCCACAAACAGTTATCCTTCCCATTCCTTACCAATGGGTTCTGCAACTGGAATCACCTATCGTCTGGGGAAAGGAGACTAGTGGCTCTGCCTATTTTTAGAATATCTTCTTCAGAGAAGCAGCCTCCACATGTTTCTAGATAATTGATAATTTTTCTAATGTACATCAACTTTCCTCAAGTGGTTATTCTTCAGTCACCCTATATGAAAGTAGGATGGTGTAATTCACTAATATGTTCATAAACAGTTAAGAGCTGTCTGCTTCTATGGTTCAATTGCTGTATTGAATTAAATGATATTGTATTCACCAGCTGATTTTTGTATTTAATGAATGTTGCATAAGCAAAAATAAAGGGCAGTTATGGGTGCTGCAAAGGCGCCCTCTTCTGCAAATCCTGTGATGTGTTATTTGGAAGAAAGAATGATTTTAAATCAGTAATATTCAAGTATGTAAAATATTATGGATGTCTTATCAATAAAATTTTATTTTGAAATGATAACATGAAAGAGTTGTATTTTAATCGAACAATTTAAAGAAATTTTTTTTTTCTAAGCTTTACTAGTATGTACATGTTTTATGAGGTACAATATCTAATCACAAAGGTACATAGAAAATATGTCAGCTTAACCACAGTATTACATCATGTAGCATGCACCAAATATATTAAAAATAAAACAGTGTAGTTGAAAGGCAAACTTTTTGTTTTATAAATTTTGTGGAAAATGAGTTTGATAAAATAATATAGGACCTCAATGAATGCTTTTTTACGGAACCACTGGTTACAGATAGTACAAAAACATTATAAAAAGATAGATAGATAGATAGATAGATAGATAGATAGATAGACAGACAGATAGATAGATAGATAGATTAGAAGTGAAATAAAAGAGACAAGTGAATGTGAATTCAATGATAACTTCATTTTTTCAAATATGTTATGACATTAGCTGCTGCTTGAACTAAATGTAGCATATTCTTTCATCTGTAAATATGTATATATCTATATCTAGCTATATATATATATATATATATATATATATATATATATATATATATATATATATATATCTAGCTATATATATACAGATATATATGTATATATACATATATATCTATGTATACATATATATATATATATATAATATATATATATATATATGTATATATATATATATATATATATATATATATATATATATATATATATAAAATATATATGTATATGTATATTTATAGAGAGAGAGCATATCATTTTTTTAATTCTTATGTGATCCTACTCCTGTAAATGGGCCATTGAGATCAGTGCACCAATCCAGCAAATAATCCACATACATATATGCATACATACATGGCTACATACATAAATAAGTAAAATTCATTAGATTATTAGTGTGCAGTTGATGGATAAGGACAACAATGGATGAAAGTTATGGCAATCACGATATAACTAAATATACAATAATAACTCATTCAGTTGACTCAAGTTGTTTTAAACATTTTGTGTCTGACAACAAGAAAGTTTTGAAAATGTTTCCAAAACTCAATAATATAATGTGTGAGAACCCAGATTTTACAGAACAGTAGAAATTGTAATGTCAAAGAATGTTTAACAGAGATAATGAAGTCTGTGGGATCTATATTATGTAATCAAAAAGTGAATTTGCCAACCTGTATCTACATTGAAAATGCAATTCAGTGAATTTGCTCTTGTGGGGGACACACCCCCTCCTGCTAATTATATATATCAACTCCAAGATTGCACTACAGTGAGGAAAGGGCAAATCATCTAATCATCACTATACTGTGATCTCACCATCAACAGTTCGCTGAACTGCATGTCCGATGTAGATGGAGTTCGGTGAACTCACTTTTTGATAACATAATATAGAACCAAGTTCATGGGATACATAGGCAAGTAGCTTTTAAATGCATGAAATGTAATTATTGTTCATCCATTTGGTATGTGTCTCTTTTTATAGTTGTTTGACTGTAAAGCATTATGAACTGCTTGGATATTTCATGTGTATTTCATTGAATATTATTTAAGTTTCTCAGTGTTCAGGTTGTGATGCAGTTTCTATTCATCAAACATATCCATAGATAAGTATGCAGAAAATACAAAACAATTTGATTTAGGTTCATTGACTATCAGTATCAGAGGAAGAAATGTGGAGAATATATTAGATGTAAAAGAATTTAAGTTGCTGCAATGCACTTTGGATTTTTTTAGTGTTTTCTTCTTTATTTGTGTGACTTTTATTCTGTCTTACTGGTCTGAAGACCATATTTACCTGGCAATGAAAGGCATCTCTCTTTTTAAATGTATGTAGTTTACTGGAAAGTCCATTAATGTATGATTACTTTCTTTACTTTATATTTCCACCTTAGTGTGAGTGAGCACCAGCTTTTCACCTCCTCTTTGTCCTATATGCATTCCTTTCCCTGCAAAGGATAGCTCAGATAAAAACATACAACTTTTACCTCTTCCTTGCTTTGCACTTTTCCTGCTTCTTGCACTCCATCATTGAAGGTACTAACTGTACTAGCATAAATAGACTGTGAGCTCTACATTCTTCTTCTTATTTCACTATCTACATTCACTATGTTCTGATGACCCTCACTCAAGAGTCTTACTTTTTGGGGAGGCGTGGCCAAGATGTACACTGACTAGCAGCAGTTTCTCTCAGCTCTGCCAATGATATACATCTCTGACAGAATTTAATTCTCAAAAGTAACCCAACTGGGTTTTTTTCTTACTATTTTGATTTCTATTAACATAAAGAAAGATTATCTACAAAATTAGAATTTTTTCTTTAAGTTTTCCTGTCAAAAATTTCAAAACACATATTGCAGCATCTCTGCCTGAATGATGAGCCATTCCAAGAATAATTTTTAAGACTCTTCTATCAAGAAAGAACTCTTAGCTGTGACAATGACTTTATAAGAGATATCATTAAAATTAGACAAAATGGACACAAAAACAGACAGTTTTGAACAAGAATGTTCTAAACAGATGGACCTAATACACAAGGAGTTACAACTTCAAAAGTCTCAAATTTCAGACATAAAACAGTCTCTCAATGATGTGGATGGAAGACTTCAAGAAGGAGAAAATAACATAGAATTCCTGCTAAAACAGAACATTGCTCTTCAAAACAAAACAGAAGGCCTAGAAAATAGGTCAAGAAGGTATTATCTTCGGATTTTTGGTTTACCAAATAACATTGAAGGAAGCAACATGGTGATTTTTCTAACTACTTGGTTGCCAACTGTTCTAAGCCTTCCTGAAGCCCTCTCCTTTGGAATAGAAAGGGCACAGAGATCCATTACTTTTATCTCTAACAAAAATGCTTCAAGATCTGTTATAGTGAAATTTATGTCATCACAAGACAAAGAGCTAGTGTTGAAAACAGCATGGGCTAAGTCTCCCATAAAAGTAAATGACAATGTTGTGTGATTTGACAATGATTATTCCTCTGCAGTGATGGCCAAAAGAAAATTCTTTCTTCCTATCATCAAGAAATTAAAAAAGAAACAAATAAAAGTTCATCTGTTGTTTCCTACCAGACGTAAAATATTTATCACAGAGGGATGTAAAATCTTTGAGGATTTGCACTCTGCTGTCTATTATATGAAAACAAGCAAATTAATAGAGAAAACAGAAGATATGGAAAGGACAAACCCCTCATTGATGAGAATTGCTGAAGTGAATTCATGGACATCTTCAGAAAATATTTTTAGCACTGTTTTATGACATTATAGCACTCTGGAAAGCAGAGCTATGATTAAATAACTTCTGCAAAATAGTAACATACTACTACAGTTTAATATAACAGTTGAGAACTTTAAACTGTTATGAAAGCTGTGCTTCGTGGTGACTAGTGAGTGCTTTATTATAACTAATATGAATGCTAACAACTATTTATTGGTGTGTGCGTTGATGTTTATTAAGTGATATATTTATTCTCTTTATTTGCTTTGTGGTTTAGTTTTAATAATTTACCCTTGGGAAAAATGTCTTGAAAGGAAAGGGGCGAAAAAAGCTTGTTGATTTGTATCTACACTCACGAGCGCTGTATATACATTTTTTCTCTCCTTTTCTTTTCCGTTTTAAATTTCTAACAAGAAATGTTGGTTTGGCTTTAATTTACTGTAAGAATGCTTCCTCAAGGCAAGAAGCAGCTGTTATACACAAAAGTTCTCTCTAGATGTGGTTGCAGCATCGCAAGTCCATTTATCTGAAGTGAACTTTAAACTCTAACAGCAGGAATGGAATAGAATGTTCAGATGCAGCTGGTAAGGCTCATTTAAGCAATTCTACACCAAGCAAAGCATCTGAAAGAGAGATCATTTTAGTTACTTTCTATATAAATTATCTAGCTCTATATAGGTTAACCTTCTTATATATTAAAGCATTAGAGTTTGACTTATTATATACAGTCAAAAATAACAAAGTAAGCCTAGACAGTCAGAACAGGAAGTCAATGGAATATTTTTAATGCTAGACCAAGCATTTTATGAGCCTGATGTTAGAGATTATTAAAGACTCAAGGAAGTACAGTAAGTACACTAACATTAAAATGTTTTCATATTATATAACATACAAGGTTTTTGTAATATAAAGTACTTTTGCTTTATTGAATGCCTCAATGTTGCAGCAGCTAGACCCTAAATGTTTTGATAAAGATAAGTACACCATTGTTGACTAATTCTAACCATTCATTTATTCAATAGAACACTATTGAAATATATATGTTTTACTGATAGATTGCTTTACACATTCTGAGGTAATTAGTGAAATATATTTTGTGTTTTAGCTACATATTAAATGTCTTCTTAACTCTAGTTAAAATAGTGATCTTTAACATAAACAGTAACATATATATCTTATAATTGTTTCTTTAGGTATTTAATTGAGACCATATGTGTCTAAAAGTTTGTAAATGATTTATGACAGTTGAGGAAAATACTTATTCCCCCGGATTCATGAAGCTCAGCGCAAGGCCGGTGTAAGGCCTGCGCCGGCCGTGCGGCGCATATATGGTGTAGTAGCGCCATATGCATATTAATGAAGGTGCGCTGCCACCACATTCACGTGCATAGGACACATGCGCGAGTGCATGGGGCGTTACTAAGCTGCGCCTGGAGGCGTGTCAATGTCGGCTGTCGATGAGCAACCTAAACTGCTGAATATTATAGTCTTCCTGCAATAGTAATCGCACCTATCAGTGTCCGTGGATAATGAAAAGTATGCAAAGCATGCAAGACAGTTCCCAGCCACACAAAATGGAGAACCAAACAGAAATGCATGCAACACAATATGAGTTTCCGTCCATGGAACAAATGATATTTAAAATCGTGTGTCTGTAATGTACTGCACTGTAAGTAGTTATACCCAATGGAAGTGAAGCGCATCATGTCAGCGCACCGCCAATACACACGTCTAGCCCTATGGGCAGGGTCACCAGCAGTCCCACAGTGGTAGTGATAGTACACAGCTGGGCAGTTGTGGCCATATAATAACCGTAAAGAAACCTGACAGTCCAAATTGTATACCAAACACACACAAACATATGAATATTAAAATGTGCTATACACATGAACAGGAACGTAACCGGCACATACACATAGGATGGTATATGCGGAACCGGGACATCCAAATGCAGAACCCATGCATGCAAATGCAATACGCAACAACACCTGTATAGCACATAACTCGCACCCATGTCCGAATGTCCACCAAATCCAGCTACCAGCCTTGCGCAGCTGTACACCTACACATAGCGAGTATTCCCCATATGTAGTAGGAAGTATCATCCTAGGCAGTGTCAGGATTGCAAATATGTATCCCACGTTTGTAAACATCCCATCACAGTTATGTAAATCCAAATGCCCGCGTGTTCATGTTTTGGCAAAATGTGTGTACATCCCGCGTGGGATAAGTAACCTGTTGAAACCTCAGAGTTGTTTACACGCCACGATGTCTAGTACTGTACACATCTGGACAAAACATGTATGTGTAGTCACGGTACTGTTCAGTTTCTAGACAGACATGCAAAACATACTACGCAGGATGGAACACCTGTCCACCATGCAGGTCTCCCCACTAGGGTTGCCACCTGTTCAGATGCCCAAGGTGGGACATCATTTGTAGAAATGTGAGAATTTGCAGGATAAAACATACCCCCGGCCAGTGCAAAGGACAGAATTACACTTGTATGCCAAGATAAAAGCTTATTTCATAGCATTTGAATAGCTTATGCTATCCCAAATAATAGTTATGTGTTTCAGATACAAAATACCTGTATCATGCATCTAGTAAAGAAAATACGAAATATACTTTTGTCTTAAAATCACAGGACATCTGCCATGTCTTAGGTTTCATCGCAGGACACAACTGTCCAAAGTGGGACTTCCCCTCGCAAAGAGGAACAGGTGGTAACCCTACTCACCACTGAATTATCAACAGTATATATTCAACCCAATCACATACCGACACCACCTCTCAACCTATTACAGCAACAAAATCTGGACAAAGCCTAAAATGATGGGTGGACAAATAGGGACAGATGTAATTACTGCTCTCACAAACTTTGAAAGTTCACAGAATAATAGTATGTATATTAGCATGAAATGTTGTGAAGGATGTGGTGTAGTCCCCGAGTATTACAGAGGTCCGTACATTTTTACTGTAACAAACCTTCACATATGTTGACTGTACTACTGCATACCTGTAGTTAATTCATAGTTAATTAATGTGCAAAATAATAATCCTCGTATGAATGAATACAGGAAATAGTCAAATGTGAATGGGAACACCACTCACCGTGGATTATGTATTGTAACCACCCCCACCCATATTATGTATTGCCAACATTATAAGCTGCTGACAGGTGCCCAAACACCTGTGTCTGTAAACACAGGTAAAATAATGTGAATGGGAACACCACTCACCGTGGATTACGTATTGTAACCACCCCCACCCATATTATGTATTGCCAACATTATATGCTGCTGACAGGTGCCCAAACACCTATGTCTGTAAACACAGATAAAATGTTTAAAATGGACAAACACTGTCCATGTGCTTTGTCTGACATTTGAACACAGTCAGGGCAGTTCCGTTCACCAGGCAGACAAGCCTAAACCCAGATCACCACATGAACACCCTGACAATTAAAGACCTGTATGTGTCAGGACTATAAGCCTTGAGGTTCTAAATATCCCTGCAGTGATTAAATATGCAGCTTGGGTCCAGAGCAGTAGGGAATAGGGAATGTGTAACATGTAGTACCGCATTTTTCCCAGCAGGAGAATGGATGCCTGTGTCGTAAGTGAAGCGGTGAGGCATATGTTAATGTAGCTATGTACTATGGGTATGCATATAAATGAGTCAAAACACCAAAACTATAGTGGTTACAGCATCCGGCCAACGTGAATGCAGTCCCGGTTCAACTATGACTACAGCACATATAATGTTAAAGTGTAATGAATGCGTCTGTGCTGTACAGACATGTAAATATGTAAAGGTGAATGTGTGTTTCGCATACGTCCATTAAACGGATTACAGATAATTTACTGGTACTGTCACAAGTAATAAAGCCCATGTAAGCACAAAGACGTAGTAAACATATGTAACCCACAATAAGGATATGCATGTGCGCCTGCGCGTAACCCACAATAAGGAAATACAAGTGCGCCTGTGCGTGTGTGATCCGCTCACAGCATAGTAAATGAATGCTGTTTCCCCCACGTTAGATATACGTGGCTCAAACCTGTTAACCCCGTAAAGTATGAAACCGGACAAAGGCATGCAAACTACCAGTACAAATAGGGACAAACCCCAGATATGTGCCAGAACAAACATAGAAAGTGGATAGAATAACGGGTGCATCAGTAGCATGGATTCTCTGAAGGGTATGCAGTCGTAACCTAAACTGCTTGCCAGTATTTCCCACCATAAGTCTCAAATGAAATGCCACTACATTGCCAGATAGACAGAGGTTTATGTAAAACACACCGAAGTCAAAGAGGCAACCAGCTGTACACTTTGCGACAATCTGTACAGTGGAAAGGTATGGTATGGATAGAGATATATGTGTATACACATAATCCACAGACGTAAACCAAAGCAAATTATGAAATGAGGATTGTACATGTATATATGTATACACAACAAACATATGTCCCGTAGATATGACATATGTACATAAATAGGCCACATTATAGCTAATATGGGTAGACAAACAGACATGCACGAAAGGTGAATAAACCGCTGCCTTCCAAACCATTGGCCAGAAGGTTACAGTCCAGCAAGTTTTACACTTTAAACATGCATATAGGTGTCCATTGCAGGACCCCAAAAATTGATCCATACGTAGTGTCAACCGACACTGATGCAAAATAAGTGACCTCAGCAAATACGATATATCTGTACATGCAACAGTAGCAGGTGCAAGGGTGATGACACATGTGTCGATAGAATGTATGACGTACGAACTGATATCCGGAGAGTGGGGAGTGCATATAAGTGTCTCCACACTTCAGTGCTGCTCACATTAAACATGTATAATGGGTACTGTAGAGGGTTGTCAGGTATGGGAATCATGGGTATGCAGAAATGGGCCTAGGTGTTGTTTGGCAGAGATTTCAGGCCCCGTGAGAGTGATGTGGGTATAGCACACGCCTATATTCTCAATAATGGGGCAAACCATCCACTGGATATTGCGTAAACCATTTTGGGAATATGTAGGGCCCTATATTAGTGTCATGTAGGCGATTATCATGGATGGACATGCGTACGACCAAGATGGTAACCATAACTGGCAAACTGTCAGAATAAGACAGCTGCACTAAGGCATAGTACATGAAATACGAATAGGGACTATATTAGATATACCCCAGACAAAGTCAGAACGTTGAGAGAATACTAGTGTAGCCAGGAATATGAATGTTATGAGTGTTACTAATCATGTAATAGAAATGTCAGTCACTATTATCTAACCGCACAGTTCATAATGCCTTGCCAGCAATTTACCAGAAAGGCACATTACTATGACAAATGTAACAAGGGCAAAGGTCAAACGTCAGGGCGTTTACCCATAATGTGTACAGGTTAGGGGTATGAAGGTAACCTGTCCAAAATACATGTACAGAACTAGTGATACTAGGTGGACAGGTGAGAAGAAAGACATCAGGACAAATGAGAAAACATGTACAAGTCATACGCATGTACTCCGACAAATGTGAATGACAACGTATGCCCTGTGAATGTCAATGTGGAAGATTAATAGACTCAAAAGAAATGTGTCCCTCAGGGTGTCATGCAGTGTCACCGTAACAATGTCCAGTCCCCCATACTCGTACGTGAGCTCTGCCACTGACAGAAAGCGCAAATACCGGTGCACACATACGGTACATGATAGACTAATTAGTGTGGATAAGCAGCTGTTGGCCTTTGTGAGGAATACAACCCTCTGGGTGGGTGTGTCCTGCAATATAAATGTAATGGCATGTGGCCTGTGATGCCTCCATACAGTGTGTGTATTGGTGTCAGAAAGTTGATATCTTGTATCAAACACATACTCCGCAACTGTACAGATTTACGCAGAATGTGCAGAGTTCTGCCTCATATGTTTTCTGTGTTCCACGTAACATCAGTACCATTCTGGCACATTCTTGATAACTGAAATCATGAAATAATGACAAACATGTGTGTTTAAGACACCAAATCCATCAGAAAAGCCATACTAATGCAAAACCTATTATTGTGTCAACTATCTACGTTTGTAAGAGCAACATGTCAATACTGCCCCTATGTGTCCCACTATCTGATAAGGCCTTGTCCAGAAGTTTGCTCTAGGAGGTGGAGTGGTATGATCAGAAACAGATACATGTGTGAGGAAACAGCATTATCGACTGCAAGATAACACAGAAGGTATGAAATGCGCTGCAGTAGGACATTCAGTACTGTCCGCAGGTATGTGCTGACATGTCAAATGACACAGCAGTCTACATGAAGTACCTATAGGGCTGTCACCTTTACAAATGATGATAGTGGGACATACCCACAGCCATGCACACAGCACAAATAGACATACACACAGCAAAACTAGGCCATGATACATGAAGCCTCCGGCGTGTATGAGTACAGTGAGAGTACAGCAAGGATAGATGTCTGCCAAGATATACAGCAAACGCCTGTAAGGGTGTGTAACACCGCCCGTAACACGGACGTTGCATGGACAATGTTGGGATTTGCAACATACCCAATTGGTATGTGAAAGATATGCAAATATGCGATACATGAAACAGTCAGCTGTCCATGCAAGAGCAGAGTTATGGGCAGACAATAGATTTTATATATATATATATATATATATATATATATATATATAAATATATATGTAGAGAGAGAGAGAGAGAGATACAGTTATACACACACAGACACACACACACACACACACACACACACACACACACACACACACACACACACACACACTCACACACACACACACACTCACTCACACACACACACACACACACACACACACACACACACACACACACACACACAC
This sequence comes from Protopterus annectens, assembly GCF_019279795.1. Taxonomy (NCBI): domain Eukaryota; kingdom Metazoa; phylum Chordata; order Ceratodontiformes; family Protopteridae; genus Protopterus; species Protopterus annectens. Next base: position 1,465,098,938 of record NC_056731.1, on the reverse strand, counting down.
GTGGCAGGGTTGTGAGCACTACACGAACGTAACCACTGTACCACACAACAGCATTACGCAGTGACAGAACGTGCAACCGTGAGTAGTGGATCACGAAAATCACACAGGCATACATCTAGCCTGTAGACAGTGGCATCAAAGGCAAAGATGCCGCACAGATGTTATGGTGAGTGAATACTGTAAAAGCAATGTACTGTTGTCATGCAGCTGGAAACACACACACACCCTTGGCAGGGCTGGTAATCCAACTTACACATAAGTGCCCTATCACACTACAGCATGACGCATTTACAGAATGCGCTACCGAGATTACTAAACACAGCAGACCCACAGGCATTCTACTAGGTGCGTGTCAACATCCGCAAAGGCAAAGACGTCAGCAGGATATATCTGTGGTGTGAAGCATCTAAAAGCATAACCTGAGTCCCCAGGCGGACGGGAGCATGCACACACACACACACATACTTGGCAGGCCTGGGAATCGAACTTACACCTAACTACCCTATCAGACTACAGCATGATGCATTTACAGAATGCGCTACCGAGATTACTAAACACAGCAGACCCACAGGCATTCTACTAGGTGCGTGTCAACATCTGCAAAGACAAAGACGCCGATAGGGAATGTATGTGTTGTGAGGCATCTAAAAGCATTACTGCATCCCCAGGCAGTTGGAAACACACACACACACACACACACACACACACACACACACACACACACACACACACACACACACACACTTGGCAGGGCCGGGAGTTGAACATACACCTAACTATCTTATCACACTACAGCATTACGCATTTACAGAATGCGCTACCAAGATTACTGAACACAGCACTCCCAGCGGCATACTTCTAGGTGGGTGGCATCATCCGCAAAGGCAAAGACGCCGATAGGGAATGTTTAGAGAGTGAGCAGTCTGAAAGCATATTACTGTCCCAAGGTAGACATAGACAAACACGGCAGTGCTGTCATCGGGCCAACTAAATATCTACGGAGTACTACAACACTAAATAGATATGGGATGCACCACAGACAGTACACCCTTCGAGACACCAGCCAGTGTGTTCAATGTAGGCATCCATCATGACATTGAAAATGGACATCTGTTGCCTGGATGACCACCATGGCTATACAGGATGTCAATGGCCATGCCCACACGCTTAGTATCACACGTCTGTTTGGAATGTACTGTACGTCCATCTACACGATGGTGTACTGGGCATACTCACACACTTAGCAGTTGCAAAGGGCCATCTTGCATGCACACGGATTCTAATCATGGAAGGGCGCAGTGTGGAGTGTACTGTGTGTCCATCTACACAACGGCGTACTGGGCATGCTCACACACTTAGCAGTTGCAAAGGGCCATCTTGCATGCACACGGAGTCTAATCATGGAAGGGCACAGTGTGGAATGTACCATGTATCCATCTACACAACTGCGTACATGGACTGTACTGTGTGTCCATCTACACAACAGCATACTGGGCATGCTCACACACTTAGCTGTTGCAAAGGGCCGTCTTGCATGCAGATGGAGTGTAAACACGGAATGTCTCAGATTGGACTGTACCGTGTGTCCATCTACACAACTGTGTACATGGACTGTACTGTGTGTCCATCTACACAACAGCATACTGGGCATGCTCACACACTTAGCTGTTGCAAAGGCCTGTCATGCATGCAGATGGAGTGTACACACAGAAGGGCACAGTACAGAAGGGCACAGTAAGGTATAACTGTCCTCACACACAGGGCAGTCACACATGCAGTGACCTGTACACACACAGCTGACATCACAGCTGTCACAGGTGCAGGTCATACACGTACACACTGCAGTGTACACTGTAGCTGTCAAGTCAGCACCATGTCGTCGGTGCAGCACTACACAGCCTTACAGTATCACAACACCATGTGACACATGACCACTGGGCTGTACAGAGGTGTACACCAGCTGTGCAGAGTACACATGTACCAACAGGGATCCAACAGGTGTTATGCATTGCAATGATACCAGTATACATGCACAGGTCGGCTCAAGACATACCATGGCCCTTACACAGCTGTGACACCTGACTGTTGCTGTACACCAATGAACACACGTCTGGATATGTCATACATGTGATTGTGTGGATGTGTGCATGGACTGCACACACAACACATACATACATAGCCTTTGATGTACCTCGTGCATAACAGTGGCCTAATCAATGCTACACATGCGAATGGAAGGTGGGCCCATGTCTGTTGAATGCTCACACTACAGGAGGTAGCAATGTTGACTGGGACACATACCCTTGTACTGGTCACCTGTGACACCCATGATATCATACCACAGTCCATGTGTTATGTATGTCAACACACATGTCCAACAATAGCAATGCATACAAACATGGCAACAGGAGACACATGTGACATCTGTACTGTGGATGCAGCAACCATGCATGTGCAGTGGCCGATGTCCATAACAACGTTGCACCTACCTACGACATGCAGTCGCAATGCAGGCCCATCATTGACACCTGTATACGGTGACATACAAACAGCACATATGGAGGGATGTGTGTACATAACGTGGTGTACCACCTGTGTAGATGTATGTGTGCAGGGGTGGCTCACAGTTGTGTCACACACCATCCTATCATGCCATGTGCAAACAGTACGCTATGTCGCTGTTACGTGACGGTGCTGACATAATGCATACACAGCGGTCAGGTGTTACCAACTATATGTCACATGGCACCTGTAACACCTACAACCTCCCGTGTGCATATAGCAGCACATTTGCCAGATATAGCGTTGGTACACATAATGCAATCAATACCGCTGCATGTCTATCAAACGTGTCATCATATGGCAGGTGTATCATTCCCAGCACTGCCATGTGTGCCTGAATGTGTGACCAGAGATGCCACATATCGCAAGGAATATGTCCCAGTTGTTACACATCCCTGTACACCGTTGTAGAGATCTGTACATACGTCAGTGTGGGAAGCATGACGTCGGCCTGTGTGGTGCATCACACACGTCGGCTGTCCGTATACACATGTGTGGTCACCACAGTGTGTGTGTGTCTGTATGTATGTCTGGTGCTTGGTGTGAGGGTGTATGCTAATATACGGTGAGAAATGATCTCTAACCCCACGTGGTGACTAACCCGTAATGGTGATGCATTGCACTACCCTGTTGATGCCATAGGTCCCAGCCATACTGGCTACCTGTGCATGTTCCTTCTCTGTGACACATCGTGTGGGTGCATAGTACTGTGAGGGTGATGTCCACATAGGCAAGGGTCCCCACCTGCACACTATGTGGTGTGCGTTATAGTGGTGTACACCCCGTGAATGTGGCCATGTTCCCATACTGTTACAGGGTCCTCCTGCTGCACAGTGTGGCCTCCAGCTACCAAGTGACACCTCACAACATCATTGGCCAGACCGCTGTGTACAACCCCTGCACCATGTCACCATACTTGTAATGTGTCCTGTTATGTATGTCACGTCTGTCCAGTGTAGCCTGTGGCACTGACCACATGCGTCAGGTGCAGTATATGTGTGGATATCTGTGTCATGTTGGTGTTTCCAACAGTCAGGTTGACGGTACATGTAGCATGCTGATATTGCCAGACATGCCTGTGAGTAATACACAGTTACACATGGGGGACTGCAAACACCTGTAGGCACATGCAAGTACACCATAGGAGGGAACCAGGGTATCACAACCAACATGGTGCTACAGATGTAACCGAGACACATACCGTGAACACATCACAATGCATGCTGCACCTGCACTACATGGTATGACCGGTGCATGTCGACAGCATACAACCTATGTCACATACACATCTCTCAGTAATCACACACAACCACTGCAACATACACATCCCTCACTATGCATACACAGGTAATATTATATACACATCTCTCAGTATTCACACACAATCACTGAAACATACACATCCCTCACTATGCATACACAGGTAATATTACATACACCTCTCACTATGCTGTTCACCCTGTGCATCAGAATATTTGTGCATAACCCTGCACCGATGGTGTGGATGACAGGGATGCGGCACAGGCTTCATCATATGCACAGGGTGATATGTTTGCCAGGGGCATAGGCTGCACCAATGGATAATATCATGTGTGTGTGTAAGGGCCGGTGAGTTGACTGGACATGTCTGTGCAGAATGCACGTGGATGTTGTGGAGCCCTACAGTTGTGTTTGCTGTGTGTATGTATGTGTGTACACAGTTCTGCCATTTGTGAGGCCTACACAGGGTATAATTGACAGCCGCAGATTGTACAGAGCAGGTTGTACAGCTCACTGTGTCTGTCCACAGCCACATGACCTGTGCCTGCCTGGGGTTGCATGGGCACTACCAGGTGGAGGTACAGAGTGGCTACTGTCCGATGACATATGTCTGCTGGAACCGTGTCCCCACTGAGAACATCCAGGGCCACGTCCACATGCCCTGCTGTGTCCTGGTGTTGACAGCGCAGCACCAGCTGCACTGCTACTGCTACCGGCACTATGGGAGCGGGCATGTGAGGTGGCACACTCACATTGACCTACACTAGGTGGTGTTGCTGGCCTACATCCACGTGGCCTATGCCTCACTCCTACCAGGTGTTCCAGCACAGACAGCTCCCGCTTGCGGATTGCCATGCCTCGGTCAAGGATTCCGACCATTTCACCTAATCGCCTATCCAGAACATTAGCAATCTGCTGTTGAGCATTTGCCAATGCCTGGATGTTGTCATTTAGGGTATGGATAGCAGCCCTCTGCAGCCTCTGCCCTTCTCTGTTCTGCTGTTCAGCACGTGCCTGTGCTGCCATTACAGTCTGGAACATGCGTCTGGTGATACCAGCTGCTGCACTCTGTCCTGCAGGTGTATGTCTGCCAGAGGCCCTCCTACAAGCAGCACCGGCCACATGCCTGTGTGGCACATCTGCAGTCATTACACTGACACCATGGTGTGTAGACACACCTTCTGTAGCCACCACATGTTCCTGTTCCACGCTAAAAGACACTGACTGTCCTTCCTCTATGGCCACTGGTGATGCGGTATGTGTTGGCAGCAGAACTGTGTGCGGGGAAGAGGGGGACATAGCTGGGATGGTAACCATTGGCACAGATTCAGCCCCTGACAAGCCTGCCTGTACCTCATGCATATGTTCATCACCTCTAGTATCTGTGGGGACACTAACATCAGATGGACCGCAGGAGGGTAACGCACCTACATCACCTGTGAATGCAAAGAAATACTGTAAAGTACAATAGACACAGACACACACACACACAAACACACACACACACACACACACACACACACACACACACACACACAGACACACACACACACACAAACACAGACACACACACACACACACACAGACACACACACACACACACAAACACACACACACACACAAACACAGACACACACAGACACACCATGCATGTGATATGTCAGATGGCATGCAGCATGCCTGCGATACAGCAGAGGGCATGCAGCTCAGACATTAATAGTGTTAGTAAGCATACCTCCCTGGGGTGCACACTACAGCAAGCAGGTGTCATATCAGTAGCCATGCAGTTCACACACTCATGGTAGTATGCATGCATCTCCGTGATACACCATGTGGCCCAGAACAGGATAACAGTACACATGGCTGACGTGACCTTGACATGTAATCTGCTGACATGTGCATTAACATGCATACATGTCTGACACAATGGTGTCCTGACACATGTACAGCATCATAATGGGCTTCACATTGCAGTGTTGTGTGTATGACCTACAGATAGAATGCATGTTTAGCAAATGTGCATGAGCATGGAAGGGTAGTGTGAGCCATCTACATTGCTATACAGTGGGAAGTACAGGCACTGTGCCATTGCATGGCATCATGAGGCATCTATGTTGCTGTAGAATGCATAATATGTACACATTGCATAGCCATAACTGCAACACAGTCGTGATGTTCAACAGATCGTATACGGTAGACTTCAGTGACACCTCCAGTAGCTGTGCACAGGCTTTTAGGTTGTCCAGTGTACCACATCAACTGTATAATCGGTCAACTAAGGCTATAATTGGACCATGTGTGGACAATGTGCAACAGGGTGTATACACATCCCAAGTACTGTGTGGCTACATGTCTCTGGCCATCCCCCATGGCCATGTGTGCACATGTGTTGGTCAATTGTGTGTGATGGGCATCTATCTCACATGTCTGTGTTGTCCCATATAACATACACCCATAGATGTCGGATATGTCACAATCCACAGGGCTATGCAGACAACGGGTTGTATGTTTGGTATGTGGGGTATAGGTCATGCGATAGTGTGACAATATTGCAAACAGAACACTACATGTCTGGGACATGTCAGGTGGCACATCACGATGTGTGTACCCAATGCAGGGGCAAATGACACAATAGTGACACCTGTGGGCTGCCCATATCACAGCTCACTGTGTGGTACTGTGTGCGTACCACACATGTTCTTCCAATGCATACTACATATGCCTCCACTGTAGAACACCTCCACCGTTGTATGCACAGCTGACCACACATGTCGCAATGACAAGTACTGTGGTTTCAAGTCGGTGTATCATTACGTTTGTATATATTGCACATGGGTGTCCTGTGTGAATGAAGGGTGTTGCGACCTGCATATCGTGACTGGAACAAACATCAGGTGTGCAAGTGTTAACTGGCCACATGGCAAATAGATCTACACTGTAACATGCCTGATACTGATGACAGTCTCACCTGCAATGGACTCATGTCTGTGCGGCACACCAGAGGTACCTGTATAGGGGTGACACACCAGTATGAACATTATCCATGATTGTATGACAGCCACAGGTTGCACTGTGCATGTGAACACATTCACCTGTGTAATAGCATATAGTATGCACATGTGTGCATACACAATGTAGCGTACTGTAGTATGCAGCATGTGTGTCCACATACCTTGCATATGTTGTTACTTTACATAATGTACAGTGACACATGCAACTACATGGGATATAATAGCCATATGTGCAGTACTGACGTACCAGGCAACTCCAGGCTCATTGGTTGGGAGACACCCACCTCCACGATGGCAGCTAGTGTTTCTGGATGCTGTTCCCTGGGTGCCCCAGACTGGCCAGTAGCTCCTCAGTGTGTGTGAGTGGGGGCTGGGTTGGTGGCCCACCACCTTTTCCACCTTGTTCCCTGGTGATTGCAGTGGCACACTGTTTTGCATGGCGTATCAAGTCCATGCAGTGTCTGTGCACCTGCTGGTAGGTGCGGTTATGGCCACCCACATCGTTCACCCTCCTGCATAGATCCTGCCACAGGTCATCCCGCTGCTGGGCATGCTGTGGCACATGGCTAAACAACAAGTCATAGTTGTCATGGAGCTGTGGGATGAGGACATCATCCTCCTGGTGGGTGTATGCTGGGAGGCGTGTATGGGGCATTATCTGTAAGACATAATGATGGTGACAGGTCACATTTTCAGAGATGTACAGAGATACTGCTGCACATACATTTCTCTGACATCTACTACATCTGCACAGTTATCTTTGCAAAGCATCATGACACTGACATGACTGACATGTTTGTGTCACACATGTCACACACACCCATTATGCATTGGATATCATCACCATATATGTGTGTCACCTCATTACAGTGTTCATACTCCATGTAAATGCTGTCTTGCTGTGGGCATGTCTATTTGCCTGCACTTGTGTTCTTACCTATCTGCACATGCCTGGATGTGTCCACGGTACTGCTGTTGACCTGGATGCTGTGTATATGTCACATATCAACACAGACACAGCCGTAATGGACTTGAGCAGTGACAATGCACACATACACATGGACACCTGTACATGCATGTGTTTTGCCATATACATCTACACAGCACTGTACAACTGTTCAACATCCTGCCATGGATCGCCTGTATTGCACATGTGATAGACATGGGACAATGGCTAGTCAGACGACATTCGCAGGGATGGTTATCAACCATAGCATGTGCGGGCATGGTTTCCAAGCTATAACAGACAGCCATTGTGCCACCGCAAGGTGCATCAGTGCCACATTACTGATCCAGTCAGTTGATAGTACATCTACCATGTGGCCATCACACCATGTATGACTGGGATGACATGTGCAGCTTTGATGGACAGGGTTGCATGGTATGGCGGGAGTATGTCACATATATGGCACAGGGATCTGTCCAGCCTGTGGCGATCCTAGTATTAGTACGGTGGCTGTTCATGACATATGTCTTATAGATCAGGATATGGACATGTAGCATGTCCATCATCATGGTGTAGCAAATGTCTTTCTACAAGGTAGACAGCATGCTGCATAGTGGAGGCGAGGATTGTGAAGGCTGGTATCGCACATTCATGCATAGCCATTACCCCTTAAAGGTGGAATGTGATCCAATATTGGTCACCACAGTGCTGTATATGCCTGTCCAGTGATCTCCGTGCTCATGGATGGCACCCTGACATGACATGGGTACCTCATATGACTACCTAAGGGGCCTGGAGACATCACCAAGTTGGGGGGTGCACTGCACAGCACCATCCCTTACACAGTGTCCATAATGTTGACCACAGCCTAGGTAGTAGTTTATGGGTACAGGGATGTTCACCTAGCGGTGACATTGCTGGTATCATCCATCAGACTGTGCACATATGTCACACACCTCACCCACACAGCCCATTCTGTATGTTGTTCACAACACTGACACAGCTATACTGATAGGTCATGGCCATTCACAGTCTTACATACACAGATGCCTAACATTTGTCTGTGTGGTATGGGCTACAATGAGGGTGGGGTACAACACATTAACCCTGTTCTACTGTAGCTGGCACTGGTGTGCTGTGCACATGTCACTGTTGCACCTTTTGTAGTTGTGAGTCTGTCAACAGGCCACTGGTGGAACACTCCTGTGACATGCAAAGGTATTTGTAATCAAATATCCATGCTGTCTTGTACATCTGTACTGCTAACATCTACAGTGCTAATGGTTCATGGACATGCACACCATACTCAGCAGGGTTATAGTGCAGTGCCACCCTAAATGACTGTCATCACCACTTGTGGGTTGATATTATCCAACACCCTATCTGTATTGTATGGTCATGCTAGGCACTTGTTCAGAACTTGTGAGCATGTCATGAGCTACTGATTACTATAGCACCCATTCCACACCATTTCCCACAGGTACACTGGCTGTCCTACACTTCCCAGCTTGCTTATGGTACAACAGCTGTTGTACACACATAACGCACATATCCTGTGGGACATGGTTGTATATACAGGCATGTCCAACTGTCACGTACCAGTGCTACTGCCTGTCTATATGAGGGATATGTCGTACATGTGGCAATAGAGCAATTGTCTCATGTACACATTCAATGCTCACCTCCCAACATACGTCACTACAGTCTGTGGGGGATGCACTTCTGCAGCCGTGCTGAGGGCATAGCTCTCAGGTGTACCTCATTACGAGGAACGTACCTCATTTGGGGTTCTAAAAGGTGCATGTTCCTCAAGGTTCCACATTGGAAGGGTCTGTCACACATTCATTGTTTGAAATTGTTTACCTGTTAGCCATGGCTAAATAGATGGGAATCATATTAATTCATTAGAATATCTTTTTTATACGTAAAACCAGCCTATTTTAGCCATCATATGCACTTCCTAGTTGAAGCTGTTAGTAAGCCAGTTGTAAGTGTTCCACATTTTGCCCATTTGTCACACAGTATGAGGGCTAATGTTCCTCAGTTTGGGGACAGGAGGTTGACAGCTATGGCTGAGGGTAATGCTGTCACCAACCCTGACTGCACCTGACAGTCATTTGGGGATGTGTAACATTTGCAACACACCCCACCCATCACATAGTCTCACATGATCTACACCACTGGCCACACCTACGAGGACAACTTGTGCAGTACGTCTCCATACTCACTGTAGGCACCAGAGGTAGCCCCCATCATGGAAGACAACATCACCAGATTATAGCCCACAGACTCATGTGTGCCCATCACATACAGCCAATAGTGAGTTGTAACATTCACAACACACCAGTCATAGATGACTCTGTAGGGAGTCACAATGCAGTTCCACACAGCAGGCTACACAAGGCATTAATCGCTTACATCTTGCTGTCGGGTAACTGCTTCTGCAACATAACCTATGCACCCATGCCACACCTCACCAGGTACGATATGACTGTCATTCTCCATGTTAGTGTGACTGCCCTGTGATGCCACTTCACAGACTATGTGTGCAGGGATATGCAATAGCTCACCAGTCTTATAGCCCTGAGGGTGTGGGCCAAGCCCTGGGGAGTATTTTGCATTCGTCCGGACACGATACCACTGTACAATGACCGACTGTGTCACTTCAACAGTTGCCTATGCTCCTATTGTCATTCCACAGGCATCTGGTATCTGTCCGCTTTGACTGACCTGGTCAAACACAATGCTGTTGCACAGATGACTTGCACCTGTCAGCCCTGGGAGTACAGCTCACATGTAAGGCTCTTGCTGCTTCTAAACTGCCTGTCTTGCACAGTTTCCAATAACTGTCACTGGCAGGATGGAAACTGGCAGGCACGACATGGGGTCATGTGACACAATGCTTGCATCTTCCTCTGTGATGCACACAGGCAAGGCACACCTTATAATGCACCACTCAAACATCTCTGCAGTAACTGGGACCTGCCACTAGGCTCTGCAGAGCACACCTGCAATGACAGGTTATAGACAGACCATACCTTTCGGGCACATACCTGGACTGGCACACCCACAGCTGAAGGGTACCCATATCCCACTATGTTTTGCACACATCCTGGCAAGTTACTTAGCACAATGCATCAGAGGTGCTCCATGTGCAACTAACTGTGTCCGGGACCACTATACACATTGTAACAAGCAACAGAGTCAACATCATACCCCACGGGTAACATACCTTCTATGTTGGTATATTGGACAGTGGGCCTCAGACAGCTACTACTGATGTGTGACTGACACTACCCCACACTTCACTGGGATAGCCACTCATGTACCGACACATCCATGAGTCATACCCTCCGCTCTGCTGGATCAACCCATACACACCTCCTCCAAGACCTACATTACCCTTGGCATGAACACTACCACCATGTGACTGGTGTTACACACATGGGGTTATCCCCTCATTGGTGGATTCCAAACATATGCTAATCAACCTTGTTAGCCACATGCCGGCACCACACCCATCACAGCATACACAGTACATGAGTACTACACCACCTACTACAGACGTCTGCTGACAGCGGTTGTTAACATCATGACACCCGTGCAGATGGACAATGCACATACAAATGTTGACACATACCCCAGTGCACTTCATTAGCATGTACACAACTGCATGGATCATGCTATTCCACACAGAGCCATGATGGTACACACCAGATAACAGATGCCACTCTGGTGGTCATGTTCCATGGACATATGATGTACAACAACAGGTGTAGGCTGTTGCACAGTGGTGTACATTCCCATGTGTGGGGTGGCTCACTGGTCAGCCGTGGTGGGGCCACAGGGTCCCTCATCACATACTCCAAGACTAGCTACGTAAACATGACTGCCACACATTCCGGGGTGTACCACCAGGCATTATGGTGGTATGTGAGTAGTCGATGGCAACACCCACATCTGCTGTCACATACAACAGTCACTCAGGAACATTGCAGACCCAGGTGTTGTTGGCAACATGCTGGAGGATGGATTCAATGCTGACATTACACCCTCTCACTCACTACAGGGCCGCAATCCATACATGAACATTGTGGTGTCCCTGTGGTAACACCTACACAGTACTGACCTACACTCTATATGTCCTGGGACACTGGCCCCATGTTACCTTCCAACGTCCCAGGCTGTGATGTCCACCAACCTCTGAATTGCATGTCTCCCCACTAGGCCACCATATTCAGTAATAGCCTTGTTTCAGACACTGTAGCCCCTGAATGGCACACAGCAGCATTTATCACACTACACACAGGTGGCACCACAATGCATGAGTAGGACTACAGTCCAACACACCTGACTGGACTGTTCTGCATGGCTATGGGGCACATCATCAAAAACGTCATTCACAGAGACATTGTTGGGCTCCCGTCCTTTGCTGCCACCCGGGTTGGGTTTGTTAGGGCCAGAGCATGGCCCCTAGACATGGTGGACTCCTTTCATACAGTTATCAGGGCAGTTGCTGATGGTACGGGAGTCCACACATCCTACATTGTCCTCTCATTGCCTTTCAGCACCATTCCCCGTTCTGGTATTAACAATATACACATCCACCTGCACATTGTACCCTGTTTCTCAGGATGTTATGCTATGTGGCTCATGGACAGGACACACAGTGAGGCCAACATGCCATAGTACCTACTACGTCAGATACATTTGGCATACCACAGTCCTCAGTCATAGGGCCCCTCATGTTCAGTATATGCTTCCCTGCAGAACAGGATAGCACAGGGGACTTTCCCTGCCTAGCTTTCAAACCCCTGTATACCAAGCACCATGATTGCTCCACCAGCTGATACTGACTCCAACCATACGGGTGTTGCTGTGACAGATACATAATATGACTATCATGGCATCAAGCTGCATGACACAAGGTGCATGCACATCACCTTTGCATTACACCATTCACCCACTGACTATCACATGGATGGTAGTCCACTACATACATATCACATTGTACATGTTTGCAGTACACACATATGTCGCACCCACTCCTGTGGTTACTGTATTGCCACTGTGGTGTGGATATCCTTCTACGTGGCCACACCTATCTGTACTGGGTGTGTAGCTGGTACATAGGCACGCATTGTAACTCTGAACTCAAGACATCTACACACATTCAAGGGTACACCAACCCATTTAGGGTGTACCTTACACAACAGCTACTGCTTTACATGCCACAACATTAACATGCCATGACGTTTACTGAGCTCTGACAGTTTAAATATGCGGCTGCACTATGGACACCACATCTGTACACATTTGCATACTACATACTCAGGGGTGATCTCTGCTGATCAGACAGGGCCCATGTCCACAACATTATTAATGGATATACTCCTCATATGCGACATAAGCAGAGGCCACTGTGAGTAACATGCTCATGGATATGTGCACACACACCACAATGAGTGGGATGTGCTTGTGGGTTACATTCCCAAACCGGACACTCACCATGCTTTGGAACATAAGTCCTATGTACATCACGCAGGGACACTCAGTAGCACTGTTCATGTGATACCTCCGTTGGTGGTTGGGAGACACATGTAGGCCTGGGATCACTGCAGTGGCTGTACTGTGCAGAGCTGCAGGTGACACCTGGCTCTGCTGTTCACAGGACACTACCCTAGAGAGGTGCCACTAGTGTGAACACTGTAGTTGTGCTTACACATGGACTTGCCAGACTGCATAGTACCCCACTATGCACCTGTGAAGCTATTACATGTCCTTTGTGCATGGTTACTTGGTAGCCCTTCCATTTAGATTAGCTATCATGCTATTACAATGTCCCATACCTACAAGCCATATGTATCCTGTTATTGTACATACCAATAGACGATACCTGTGGTATGCATGATATGCCTGTTATGCTGTGTAGAATATCTGTCATATCTACCTATAATACTATACATTACACATATTTCACATAGTATCCCATAATGCAAAGCATACTTGCACAGCGGGACCAACTTACATACGTCATTAACATTATATGCCCATACACATGTGTGCTGTGACAGTATATCAACATATACTATCCCCTGCTATGGCACGTCCTTGTTAGACATACCCTACCACTGACAGCGGGTTGTATGGAATTGTTCTGTTTAACGCCCTCATGTAGCATCCCTTGTGGTGTCTGTGCTGTGTACCTTGTGTCCCACTGCTGGATGCACAGTTTCTACAAGCGTTAGTATGCTCAGCATGACATCACTACATAAATACCTTTCCCCACTTTATGCATTTTGGACACGTTTAATTAATGCAAACCAGGCTATACATACAGTAAAACTAATTAATACAGATCTTGCTATACATAACCTTACATATCGGGCGTTCTACATACCTTGTTGTCGTTACGGCATTTCGTTTCTATCTCTCTCACAGTGTTAAAACTGGTATTCGGTATGAGCATATGGTTTGAATGTCTGGCAAGTCATCCTTATATACGTCGATACCTGTAACGTGGATTCATCCCGCCAATTGGTGTTCCTGAGTGACTAATTACTTGAATATCAGCTGTGCAGCTACTCCATTCACCAATTACGCGGCAACAGTGAGGTATAATTGGATTCTCCACTTGGGCGTTGCCTATTTGCCCTACCTTCGGGGAGATGGTCTGTATTGTGTTTTGTTATGTGTAACTGCAACTGCTATGCATGGAGACAAGTATAGTTTGGATTCATGTCCCCCGTGGATTGTGTGCGACAGGCAGAGTATTTGGTTCAACATGTGGGTGTACCTGTCATCCCAACGTCTGATAGCGGAGTATTGCAAACAAAACCTGTAACATGGCCGTTTGTTCCATTATACAACAACTGCAATTTTGCATGACGCCTTTAATTGTGTCTCTCACACGGTATGTTGAGGGTTCTGCAGATGTAATTGACTGACTGGATGTTTGTGCTGCTATTACAGTCTGTATTGCTTTAGTTTCTAGTGTGGGGGATGTCGGTGGGTGTACATAGCATATACAGGTGTGTGGGCCTTGCATTTCTACATAATCCATATATATGTGTATGGGCTCCATCCCTAATTAGAGAGCTAACAGTTAGTAGACTTATGTTACGGGATTGTACATTGGGCCGTTGTTAATTGGTTTCTATATCGTCTGCAGGTGAGCTTGCAACTTGTATACCTCCATAATTGCAGCGATATATCAAGGGATATGTGTAAGTGACAGCTATCCCTTGTATTTCTGTCCCAGATATTTGCAGTCATTGTGGATGTGTTGTTAAAACAGCCTGTTTGCCATGGGTTGCCACCTTTTCATATGGTCATTCTTGGACACTTGCGGGACACACAGCGGTGTTTGCAGGCCAACATGTAGCCACGGTCAGTACACAGGTTAGCACATACTTTTATCCTCACTACATACCTATTGTTGTGTGACTTAGGCTACTTATCATATTGCATGTAACATTTACATTTCTTACATACAGGCATAACTATTACATACGACTGTTACATTATATATGGGACATATTTATGTCCTACCATCTCGGACATTTGCCCTTTGTACTGTTTTATGTCAGGACACACCTGCCTAGGGTGGGGCTGTCCCTCCTATTGTGGGACAGGTAGTAACCGTATGCCTACGGCTAGCTATACCCACACCTACCATACTGATCTGCCTCTGACTTGGCACTAACAAACACATGTTGCGGACACACACACACACATTACAGTCACACAGAGACACACAAGGCACCCTCAACGCACACTTACACAGACTACGGCACTCACAGACACAGTTGAACACAGTACCTACGTGGACCGCAACACCGGCAGCGGTGACTAACTGTCCCTTCATATCATCATACTATTACTCGCGGATGTACTGTTCCGGTACTGTGTTCTATCAGTCTTTCAGCCTCGTGGTTACGCATGTCGGTATGTTACACATTCCATGGTTGGCGGTATCCTATTTATTTGTACCTCCAAGGTGTTATGAATGTCGCTGAACTATCTATTATATTTGCAGATATCGCTGAATCCATCTATATCACCATATATCCCTCTATTGCCCTTTCTATCTGTATTATATATATGCATATGTGTACATATATATATATATATATATATATATATATATATATATATATATATATATATATATATATATATATATATATATATATATATATATGTATCTATATATATATATATATGTATCTATATATATATATATATATATATATATATATATATATATATATGTATATATATATATATATATATATATATATATATATATATATATACATATATCTGGCGGGGAACATGACAGTCACACAGCACCACCATATGCTGTAAGGCTCATGTACTGTTCAGGTGTTGGCATTCCGTGTTACACTGGCTGTTGTGTTTACAGTGTTTGAGGGCTGCCTATGTAAGAGTCACACATTGGGCCACCTATACATTAAAATTTACAGGTGGTCATGTTTGTGTGCCATCCATTTTACTCTGTGTGCAGGTGGAGAGGTGTCAGTCCATAGGGGCCTACACTGTCAGAGTATGTGCTATATGTTCCCTCTTTGCCAAGGTGTAGGCATATTGGGCACGCCTCCGTCTGCCTACTGAGGCTGGCACAGTGTGTTCATGGTCTGAATCCCCCTGTGCCTGTAATGGCCTTGGCAATTGCGGTGGGCTATGAGGGCCTTCACCATTTTGTCCCTGCTGCAGCTGCTTCCGCAGGATCATATTATGTAGCATGGCACATACTATGACAATGTGGGCACACGTGCCTGGAGAGTACTGCAAGGCTCCACCAGATGTATCCAAGCACCGGAACCGTGATTTCAGCATCCCGAACACACGCTCTATGATGATTCTGGTTTGTGCGTGTGCCTCATTATGGCGTTCTTGCATGGGTGTGTGTGCATTTCTGATGGGAGTCATCATCCACGGCTCCAGTGCATAGCCAGCATCCCCCACAAGATGGTCATGTGGGATGTCCCCCATGACAAATACCTGATACAGCTGTGAGGCATGCCAGATATGGGAGTCATGGTAGCTTCCAGGGCTGCCAGCACACACATCCATGATAATGCCCTGGGCATTGCACATGACCTGGCAGTTGATGGAGTGGAATTCCTTGTGGTTTATGTAGCGCCTACCCTGCTCACCGGGTGGTGACTTGATTTGTATGTGCATGCAGTCTATCGCACCCAGTACCTCCAGGTAGTGTGCCACATGGTGGAAGTGGCGCATATTGCTGGCCAACTCCTCCTGAGTTCTGGGGAAGTATATCTGCTCATTGGCATGTGGTAACATGGCATCCAGGAACTGGTATAGTACCCTGGATGCTGATGCCTGTGAGATACCCATTATATCTCCAGTTGGCCTTTGAAAGGTACCTGTGGCCAGTATTCTTAGGCTTACACATACCTTCATGCCCACTGGGATGGGTTCCCCTCTGTTGTTTCTGGTTCTCAGGCGTGGCCGGCACAGCTCCACTATTTGCTGTAAGATGTCCCTGTCCACCCTGTAATGCTCTACTATTTCCAGGTCATGTAGCCCCTGGTAGATTACCCTTGGTCTGAACACTCTCCTTCTCCTCCGAGGCCTGCGGTGGTTGTCGGCATCATCCTCCACAACACCATCAGTCTCTAACACATGCTGATGAATCACAGCTATGGCAGCTCCTAACATGTACATTTTAAAAGTTCCCCGTGTGTTTACACCTATGGTGCGGTGTTTGGGAACACACAGGTGTGTGTTGGGTGCTTTCACACTTTATACTATTGTGCTGTGAACACCGATGATGTCATAGGGTGTGTATGTACGATCGTAGCTACAGGGTATCTTATGTATTTTACTGCCGGAACTACTATTGTGGTGCCTTTGGTGTTGAATTACATTTGCCTGCCGTGGATTACCTCTTGACCTTCCCTTTACATTTCTGCATGTTGCACCTACCATTTTCTGGCATGCATCCTGCAGCCTCCTTTCATTTGTACTTTCCTGGACCTGGCGTATCTTGTGTTATGTGTGCTAATGCCGGTCTGCTGTCGGTTTGCTTTGCTCTACTGTGTCAGGTCTCCTATCTTTGCAATCCAATACCTCCCCTCCTTTCTTTGCATTCCAATGCCTCCCCTATCCTGTTTTGCAGGTTTCTGCAAGCAGACTTGTCAGCTGCCGTCGATTGGCCTCCGTGGGTTGATTGGTGTTGATTGCTCATTAGTACTCCAATTACCCTACTTCCGCATTTCCTTCTTTTCTTCCCCTGACCTTCCTGTTTCTGCTATTGTTTGCGGCGCGTGCGTCCGATTACTGGGTTTCGGGCACGTTTTCACCCTCGTACACATGCGCTTTTGGGCACCATGTGTGCTCTCAGCTAAACGATTCTATACCTTCCTCCCCACCTCTGTCCTGCAGCTTTGCTTAGCAATGGACAGGCCAGATTTGCATTGCTCCAATGTGCTTACTGCTACGGTGGCACACCTCTCTGCTGATGTCATGTATCTCCTCTGAGCCACTCCTCGGTGTTATACCGCTGTGCTGTATGGTACAACCTTCATCCGGCGGGGCATTTGCGATTCAGTATTATCTGCCTCATTTGCATGGCATTGACTACTAATTCATAGTTACCGTGCCGAACACTATTGCAGGCCCTTAGCAACCCTTGCAACTTGGTTGTGGTGTTCCATGTCTACCATTGTGTATTATGCTGTAAACATGATTTCTATTACGTTGCGATTTTATGACATTTTTATATAATTTCTTTATGTTACAGCTTCCGCACACATGCCCTGCGGTTGTGCTGTGCGTTACTGTGGACATGACATTAAATGTTATTTATGTGTTGTGCATCTTTTCTTATGCCATTGGCTGTGTATTTCGCCATTGGCATATGTTAACGTTGTGATACCTGGGTCTGGCCCTCTTCCATAGCTCCGATGTTCTGTTTGGGAAAATGTAAACCGTGTTTTTTGGTTTACATTTCCATGGGCTTACGCTACGCCTGCACCACTTCATGAATCGCTATATGCCTTCATTTGCATGGTGCGACACTGCACATGGGGTGATTAGCATACCTACGCCGGGGGCTGCGCAGTTCTGGCATACGCCGGTAGTGCACGTGGAATTGGATCGTACCTGAATCACTCGGCGGCCATATTTGGCGTTATACCGCCTACGCTATGCCTGCGCCTGGCGCAAGCTTCATGAATCCCGGGGATTGTTTTACTTTTTTTCTGCATTTTAATTCACTGTATTTGATATTAAAAACAAATGTTTATGAAATCTTTCCTTTCACTTATAATAATCTGTAGTTGATGCATAATAGGAACTGGATGACAAAGAATTATTTATATTTAGTGAATTAGGATTTTCTTGTTTTATATGATGATTACTTTTTAATCTGTTTTACAGATGATTACTTACTTTTACAGCTTAACAAATAATAAAAGACACCATGTAAATATTAATTCTCTGTTTGATGAGACATGACAGTGCAACTGTAAAATTCTGCCAGGTGAAGGGAACTTCCTCATGTTAAATAATAAGCCAACATATAAATGTGTAGTCTCAGCAGTCACATTTTGTTGTAAAATGGATATAATTTGTAACTTTTTCTCTTATACCTTTAAAATTTCCAAATAGTAAGTGGTAATAGCAAATGTCACATAATATTTTCCATTTAATGCATAACGTGGGTCAGATTGCAATACTACATAGTCATCTTTACTACAGTTCCTTATAAAATATAATGATAGATTCTCATATATAAGTATAAGATTATTACATGATGGTACATAGTGTAAATAACATGTTTTTAATTGGTTTTACTTATTAAGTTAATAACTGGTGTCATATATAAATAGTTTAATCTAGTTTTAATACATGTTTTTTCTCTTTTTTGACAAGAAAATATATAATTAAAACTTCAGATTCTTAATACTTTAATGCAGGAAGTACCAATAGGAAATATGTATTACATCCATTTTGTATTTACTTGATATTATTAATCATTTGTCATGGTAGAGGGATATTAACTGCTGTTAGAAAGGGGGTGGTTGATTCAAACAGTACTCTGTTTGAATCAGGAGTATTTCGAACTTCATGAAGTGGGTATCAGAAAGTGGTTTTGATATCTTGATTATTGATCTAATAATAAATCATTTGTTATTAAGAGTTATATATATATATTTTTCTGTTTAATGTTTTACTTTATATTTTATTCTATGCAAATAACAAAATCCTTGATATCTATGTGTGTCAAAAAAAGAAATGTTTGCTTATAAATGTATGTCATTGAATGTAAATGGTCTTAACAACCCTATAAAAAGGGGAAGGTTGGTTAAATATTTAGAAGCGAATAAGATTGTTATTGCATTCTTACAAGAATCCCACATAATAGACAGAGATTTAGGTAAAATGTCCTTTCATGGTTATTCAATTCTTGTGAAGTCGTACTATGGGACCAAAAGAAGAGGTACAATGATATTATGGAAAAAAAATCATTGCCGGTTCCAAAAATATTAGAGTCATATTCAGCAAAAATGGCATGTTGTGTATAGTTACCATAGAAATGAATAAAAAACAAGTTACATTGGTTAATAATTATTGGATACCAGTTATCGGTGGGGAAACAGTTAATAAATATCTTGAGTTAACATTAACTAAAATTAAGGGTGATATAATATATGCAGAAGACTTCAATTGTATCTTATCTAAGAATGATACTACCAAAAATGATAATTTTAGAATCTTTTCTCCTGCAAAAAAGTATTAATTTCAGTAATAATTTGAATTTGAAAGATATTTATGATTTAAAAGGAACAAATTCTCTAAATTATACTCATTATTCCTTTAGATTTGGTATTCAAACTACTATTAGTATTTGTGATTGATAGGTTATACTCTAAGATAAAAGAAGTTTTCATTAGTTCATACTCGATGTCTGACTATAATGCCATCTTCTTTAAAATTAATATTATTCATAATAATTTCATATTCTGGCAAAGAATGCCTGCCTGTATTATTAAATTAAAGGGATTTAAAGAGAGGCTACTAAAATAAATAAAATTATTTTTGGATATTAATGACAATAATACAACTTCCAAAGCAATAGTATGGGACTCTTTAAACTCTTATCTATTTGACAGAATCAAAAATTGGTATTTGAACATAAGAGAGGAATGGGAAAGCAAAGTAATCAGATTACAGTCAAGAATTAATATTTTAAAAAGCAAATTAATGCTAAGGACATAAAGTCTATCAATGAACTAAAACAACTTAATCTAGAATATATAGAAATATTAAATCATAAAGTTACAATAAATTTAGAAAGACTTAAAATTGCAATCCTATTTAGTAAATCCCAAAAATATGCATAGATTAGCAGTAAAATCAAAAATGTTATCTATCTCTAAGCATATAACAGAGATTAAAGATTAAACAACTAACACACACAAATATATTTCAGACCCAGGAAATATTCTAGAAGTATTTAGAAAACACAAAATTATAAATTACTGATTACAATGACATAAGAGATGATTTCTTAAAAGTTAATATTAAAAAAAAATAACTAAAGAACAAAATACTAAATTGTTCAAAGCAATAACTTTAAAAGAACTAAAGGAAAGAATGTTGAGCATAAAAAATAATAAATCACCAGGTCTAGATGGTTTAATTGGGGGAATATATAAATTATTACCAGATGAAGTACTGCAGACTTTATTAGATGCTTTTGAAGAATTTAGAAAAGATGAAATTTCAATACCATCCTGGAAATAAGCCAATTTTGAAACATGGAAAAGATCCTACTTTAGTAGCCGCTTATCATCCAATATCATTGTTAAATGCAGACTACAAATTTTTTATATCAATTCTTGCTAATAGACTAAATCAATTAATGCCTAATCTAATAATTGATGATCAAATGGGTTTTATTTTGAATAGAAAGGTTCAAGATAGTTATAAGATTAATATCCTTAATAGAACATGCAAATAAGAACAAAAAAGAACTATCAATCATTAGTTTAGATCTAAATAAAGCTTTCGACTCCATAAACTGGTCCTATTTATTTAAGACACTTGATATCTATGGGTTTTCATCTGATTTTATAAATCTTTTAAGTAGATTATATGTAAATTCAATTCCATATGTCAAAATTGGTGTCTTCTTATCAGATCCTCTTAAAATCTTTAGAGGAACCAAACAAGGATGTCCACTATCCCCTTTATCTGTGGAATCTTTGGCCAATTTCATAAGAGAAAATAATAAAAATAAGAGATTTTAATGTTAATTCTAACTATAATTCCAAAATACAACTTTTGCAGATGATATTTTATTAACAATTCGAGATATAAATTATTTTATCGATCATATTAAACAATTGCTTCAAACATTTGAAATGATGTCCAGCCTAAAAGTTAACCAAGAGAAAACAGAAGCTTTAATATTGAACAAAAGGATAGATAGCAAATTAAAAAAATCATAGTGAATTTAACTGGTTGAATGACAAGCTTGAATACCTAGGGGTATCAATAAAATCATCTTGGAAAGAAACCATAAATACAAACTATAAAAAGTTGGTAGTCATGGTGAAAGGATATATAGATAGATGGAATAAAATGTTTTTTCTTTAGAAGAAAAACTTGTCTTAATAAAGATGATCATTCTGCCAAAAATGTTGTTCTTTTTTCAAACAATAATAGCTTCGCCCTCAATGAAATTATTAAAACAGCTAAACTGCATGTTGTTAAAATTCTTATAGTTTCCACAAAAAACAAGAATTGCTTATGCATGGCATTATAAAAATTGGGATGAGGGAGGAATATAATTTCTGAATTTAGAGCATATGTGGAGGCTATTACTTTTAAATTAGTAACACAATGGTTAAACCCTAAGTATTGATCAAATTGGAAAAATCTTCACATTACTTCTCTCCTTACAAATATAGATTCAAGGTTAGAAATAAGTACGTTTTCAGAAAACATTAAAATTGTTCTAATGTTAAAAGATAATATTTATAACACAAATAAAAATGAAAGATTGTCCCCATTTCTTAAATATAAATTAAGTAAATTTAAAAAAATCATTAAATAAAACATATCTGATGGAAAACTTTAATTTTTTAATGTTTCCTATAGTATATACAAAGAAATGTTTTGATTCATTCAATGTACCCAAAATCAGAGACAGGGAAAACAATGGTTTAGTTTATTGGCACCAATTTCTGATAAATAATAATATTCAAGAACCAAATTCCCTTATGGCCAGATATAATAAAAATAATAATAATTGGTTAAATATACAAATTTTCAGAGAATACTTTATAAATGAATTTAAAATACATCAAATGTCTAACATAGCATCTTTGCCTAAACTCCTACTACAGATATGTGAAACAAATATGTTAAATGGTAATAAAACCCTTTCAATATCAAAAATATATAAAACTCTAAAATTAGATCTGTGAATACCAGAAGGGTCAATTTGGAGTTACTCTGAAAAAATCAATAATTCCAGCTTTTCAGAAAACGAATACTTAAATCAATTAAACATACAACAATGTATCACTCCTCATAGAATTACAATAATCTCAAAAAATGGTAATAATAAATGCTGGAGGTGTGATGAGATATTATGTGCAGACTGGGAACATATATTTGTTAACTGTAAGAATGTAAACCAATACTGGTTAGAGTTTAAAGATTTTATAAAAGCATTGTGGTCAGATAGGTGCAAAATCTCAGATTCACTGTTATTATTTAATCCCCCGATACCTGCATGTATTCCAGATACTCAAGTACATCTTATTTGGTCCTTACTTGCGATAGCAAGAAAAGTTAACACAATAAAAAAGATTATTTTATTTGCGGATGTTATTGCATTAGCTAAGATTGTATGTCATAGGGAATTACAAACTCTATCTTTAAGAACTAATAAAATGACACATAAGAGAATATCTTGGTTAAAACTTTAAAAAATATTAGATTAAATGTAAATATTGAAGGTCATTACATGTGTTATGGGCATTGTATATTGTATATAGTTATTGTTACACATATGGTTTTGAACTTGTTATATTAAATGTAAAAATGTAATATTTATAAAATTCAATAAAATTTGATTATAAAAAAGAGTCTTACTTTTAATTCTATCAACTCTATTTCTGTACTAGCACTTCTTTCTTTTTTTCTCTTTCTGTGTATATTATTATTTTGTACAATTTCCTTCATTTTTCATACTGAAATCTCTTATATTTCTGGGTTCAGTGTTTCTCATTAGCTCATTTTCAGTTCCTTTATTGACATCTCTTGTAAGTTTAGTTTTCTGCTGCTCTATTATCAAAACAGGCTTCTGATAATTCTGCCAATAGAAAAAAAAGCATTTTTACTGTCTGATGACCACCACACTATTGTTCTTCCTGTTTTAGTCTCTGACATATTTATTTTTTCTTCCTCCTTCTCTTTACTAACCTAATACAAAGAACTGTTCCCATGCCTTGAGTTTGTATGTTTAGCTCACCAGGACACTCATCATGGAGCTATTAAAATTTTCCTTGACTCTCTGTGTACTATACCTTTTTTTAGTCATTATTCTGCTCTCCCTGTGGTTCAGGGTGAAGCAACACCACTTTTTCAGTTTCTTTTCCTTCTTTAAACTGTGTCATTTCTAACTCAAGATGAATTAGCACTGCCGTCCTACTTACTTTTTTGTTTCCATGTCCCTCTGCAAAGGGACTCTCAGCATATGTTCTTTCTTAACAGCACTACTGCATCATTGCTTATGATTGCTTGCTGCCTACAGTCATGTTTTTCATTCTTATATTGAATAGAAGTGAGTACAGAGATTTGATCCAATATCATGCATTCCTTTTTAACTATATTAATGCAATCACTCTTACTAGTTACTCCTGTCCCTCACATGGTGCTTGGAATTCTCCCTCTTTGAGGCTTTTTGTTTTAATTTGCCAGAATGTTCAGAATTCTAACCATACTGGACTTTTCCCTTACTTTATATATTTAGTTCCTTAGAATACATCATGTCTATGAGTGTTGTCTATCAGTGATTTTTTTATCTTCAGTACTGCTTATCATTTCCATTCACTGTCATACAATATTTTGAAGCTGTGGTGATTCTTCTGCTGTCTTCTCTGCACACTGTCAGGCTGTAATAACAGCTTCATTCTCTGCTTCACAAAACTTCCAAAACACACTGGAATAGTGTGTGAATATTTCCCTCTACTGGCTTTACTCGCACATGCTTCTCTGTCCTGGAAGACTACAATACGTTATGGAGCAAGTCTCTCATTTCTGCAGATTCTGCTTTTGCTGGCTGCTGTCTCTCTGTTGGCAGTCTATAATATTTGGTTTGGTTTGCAAATCTTTTTCATCTACAGATTCTAATTGTGTAGGCTAATCTATGACAACAAGCTGCAATGTATCATTATTGCAGCTGTATTCACTTCATCACCAGAACCAATACCAAGCCACAAGTTTCCTATCTCAGTAATGATGGGAATCACTCTCACATTGCTTGTTTCATGTTGTGGTTTGGAACTTCAGACATTAAGTTTGTGTTTGAAATGCCCACTGCTTATTCTACCATTGCAGGCTCTATGAAGATACTGGAGGCAAGACATACCCCAAGACATATATTTATTTCTTTCTCTTTCTTTTTTTTTTTTCTTTCTTTCTTTCTTATAGAGCGGTGAATTTGCTGTTATGAGCATCAGTTTCAACCATTTCCTTGGACAGAAGGCAAAAGCAAAAACAGCAGAAAACAGAAACATTTACAATAGTTTGCTAGATAAATAAAGTTGCACAGTACATACAGAATGGTTTTACAATAATTAGGATCACAGTAGTCCCTTGTAAAAATGCAGAATATATAACATTATAACTTCAGGTACACAAAGTAGTAAAAATTAGGAATATGTCAAAATAGTACATTCTGAGTAGAAATCTGTATAGAAGAGAATTATATAATTAAAGTGATCACTGCAGAATCTGTGTAAAATAATCCATTGCCTAAATATTGGAATCTAAATTTCTGAATGAGCAGAGAATCATAAATATCGGAAGACCTAAAAGGATGATTGCAGCAATGAGGTCAAAGCACGGTATAAACAGCACGTTTGACTTGTTTAAATGTTATTCTAAATCACAAAAAACAATTATGTTAAGATTGTTTCAGAAGATGTTTTTTTTAGTTGTTTATGCAAAAGTTGCAGGGACCTACTTGTTTTACTTCATTTGGTACAGAATTCCAGCTAGCTGATGCATATTAAAAAAACACATTTTTCTTTATGAAAGGGGAGACTTTCAAGGGATAAGTCATTGTGATTTTTTAAGCATTTGCTCAGGTAACTGGTTCTTCTGGGAATGGAAAATGATCTTTATTTAATGTGAAGCCAATTGACCTTTTGTAAACATGTTCATTCCATTGAAGTAAATGTATAACTCTAACATAAGTCTAAGAATTTTATTTTTAGGGGCTGAACTCAAATCAAAAATCAAGGGAATTTATAACAATGCAGGTATGAGGACACTGACAGTTGTATCTTTTCTTGCTTGTTGAGAAAGAAGCCTGGAACATTTATACATGATTTTCAACTATTGTAATAATTTCAGAAATTGTTTTTCTCAGTCAGCTTGGAAGGATATTGATGATCAGTTAGGATATCTATATGTTTTTGTTCATTAACAGTGGATAGTAGTGTGCTATTTTGACCATGGATAAGCAGTTGTGAATAAAGGGGTTTGAGTTTTTTTTAATGGCAAGCAACATAATATTGTCCTTTTTAACAGTGATTTCTAGCATATTAAAAGAAAGATAGTTATAAAGCCTGGCAAAGACCGATTGCAGTGATTTTTATAACATTTTTATAACATGGAACCTTGTTTGTGGGACGACATTGATATTATATCATCTGCATGAAGTAACAAATTGGTATATGACAGATCTATGGGAAAATAATTCAGTAAGAGTGAAAAGAAAAGGGATCTAAAACTTTGTGTTACACCTTTGGAAAGTAAACCCATGCAGGAATTATAGTTACCTAAGGTAAGGATGAATGTTTTGTTTGAGATGGAGATTTTAAATGAGGAGCAGACATAGTTTGAAAATTCAACAGATACAAGTTTTTGTAGAAGGAGCTTGTGACTAACATTGTCAACTCTTTAATTTTTGTTGTTGTTAATAGCTCTTGTCACAAACCTGACACAATACTATCAAGCAATAACTAAAGGCTGTGTTAGTACTATTTCATGAGTTTGAATGCACTCAGGAATGTGTTAGTAAGGTAGTTTTTCAAAATATTTAGCTAGTGAATGTATGCCGGAAACTGTCCTATAGTCATTTGATGAGGTAGGATGGTTGACTTTAGGTATCACGGCTATGAGACTGTGTTAAAGTAAAGTGAATAAAAAATTGTACTGGTTAGAGAGCGAGAGAGAGAGAGAGAATATAAATAAATGATACCAGTTTGTTTAACATTTTGGGACTATGTTCTAAGATGCTAGGATGGAGATAAAGGAAATGTTTTATATTATATTGGGCTTTAAGAAGGAGTTCATGAACTTTTTTGGCAGAAATGATATTGAAATAAAATGCTTCTTTGTAAATCACAGAGTGAAAGATGGATCTGGATTGGGTAAGGTATGATTAGGAAATGTTTGAAAAGATTTATGTGGGCTAGTGGAAAGACATTGCTAAATATGATTAAACAGATCTTGGTGGAGTTAGCTGGAGTGAATGTTCTGTTTTGGAAAGTTTGAGGGTTGCTTATTATTATTTAATGTTTATTAGGAGTGTTTGGGAGTTACTAATTTGTGCTTTTTGAATATACCTAAAATAAAGTACTTTACCTAAATCTGGTATTATTTTTGTTTTTCTTAAAAGTTGCTGACAGTTATTGAATGCCAAGGTATCATTATGATTGGCTTTCCACACCTTTTATTTATTTCTTACTATATATCTAGGATTGGCTTTCCACACCATTTATTTATCTCTTACTATATTTCTAATTTTTGGGTTTATCCATGATGTATTATAATTTTGCATTTTACTTATTTGAGTCAGAAAAGTCTGTTCTGCATAGGGAAGAGGGTGTGAAAAAAAATAAAATGGCATGGTTATGATCAATGAGGCAGAGACAGATGGTCAGTGAATATGATGAAGTTCCCATAATATTATGTCATATGAATTAAATAGCATAAGTCTAGCTTGAATGGCTTGAGGTGGAAATTTTGAGTAAGAGATTGACAGAGATTGACAGTCATTCAGAGATGGTAAGAGTATATGTGTTTCAAGTTATGTTGACATTAATAGGATCCACAATGGATGATTTTGTGAGTAACTTGTTTGGCTAGGTCCCTCATGTATCCATATGAACAACATTTTGGGAAAGTAAGAACTTAATGCTGACTCACTTGGTTTACAAATGACAACATAAACACTACATTCAAAATAATACAGTAGTCCATCATGTAAACTCATGATAGAGGCTGTTGTGGAACGGGAAGTATAGTCAAAGGTTGTAGGCCTCTTACCTATGACCCACTTCCAGTTCCAAACTCTGGTACTCTAAGAATATGCTCTCAAGATATATACACCTTTATCTTAGGCTTCCATATCAGCTCTAAAATTCAACTATGTCCATCAGGCACAGTCCTGCAATGATGGTCTGCAGATTTGCCCTGACTGGGCCTCTCTCAATTCATGCTTTCAGTTTTTCCTTTCAGCATTTCACAATATTCGTCCAGTGAGGAAAAAAACTTATTCAATTTAGCCGTCCAGGCTTGTAAAGTTCATATGTCTGACTATCTTTTTGTGGGAACTTCTGAAAAAATGCTCCCACAATCCCCTTAGCCAACCATTTAAAGGAACACACACAATTTCTCCATCAACATGCTGCAGAATCTTAATTATACTATACGTTTATACAATATTTGTGCATTCAACATGCTTAAAATATATGTGTGTGTGTGTGTGTGTGTGTGTGTGTGTGTGTGTGTGTGTGTGTGTGTGTGTATATATATATATACATACATGTATACAGAGGAAGAAGGGCAGATGGCCATTCATGTGACTGTACTTGACTCAAAAATCAAAAATCAAAACGATCAAGACAAAACAAACACAAACAAACAACACATAAGTGGTGGCTGGCTGGCATGTGGCTGGACTTATTTGTCAAAGATACAAATCTCTTTGTTCTCATGAGAGTGTGTGTGGTGTGTGTGTGTGTGTGTGTGTGTGTGTGTGTGTGTGTGTGTGAGTGTGTGTGTGTGTGTGTGTGTGTGTGTGTGTGTGTGTGTGTGTGTGTGTGTGTGTGTGTGTGTGTGTGTATCCTTTATAGCCTTTGAGATCTAAAACTACATTCCTCCATTTGTTAAACTTACTATCGAACAGAAAGAAATCCTTGTGCCTTGACTAACTGACTACCAACTCCTCATAAAGTAGCTTCCTGTCCTTCAAAAAATGTTCTAACAGTTCTCCCAAAGTGCAGCTCAGCAGGTATGTCTAACCCTTTCATAGTTTTGGAGAGCACCGTGAAGCCTGAACAATAATAGCTGCCTAGTTTTTAGAGATACATATTAGTATCTTGAGAATTACCAGTGTCTATGGGTATAAGAAATAGTTTCCCCACTGAAGAATTAGCAGCTAAAATTAAAGGAGTTAGATGAAGGGGGCAATTCCTGGAAAGGATATCTGGAAACTAACAGTAGATATTTGAGAAGCTCTGATGTTGTACCAGAATGGAAAAGGAGGAGGGAATCTAAAGACAAATGAACTGTTACCAGATGATTAAAAGGAGGCATAAATTGAAAGGTAGATGCAGAGCCATGGCAACAGTATGGTGAAGGTGATAGCATCCCTGGGAAGAAATTATAGATAGTGGGACTAACACTGAACAAGAAATACTAATGAGTCCCAGCAAGCAGTATCAGACAGTAATCATTTAAGCAGCCACAATCACAAAACATAGCATTTAACTGGCAATCATTTAATGGTTGCATGTCAGGATCTCTAGCAAGTACCTGTTATAGCTTTTCGCTAGTTTAGCAAATCTGATTGACACAGTTTAAAGTGCTACTACAAACAACATGTTTTGCATAGTCTCAAGGTATTCTGATTTTAAAGTCCATGATCTGTAGTAAAGTACTGTTATAGCTCATTGCTACAATTCAGAGCAGAGACATGAGCTGCATACTGTTCCATCTGCTACTCATGGGACATTTTTTATGTTCTCAACTCTGATAGGACTTCTTTTTGTAATCCTCATCTCTAACTGGATTCATTCATTGTCAATAGCACAATCAGAGACACCAACAACTTCTTAACACAGGTGACACTGGATATATGCAGAGTGGGCTAGATGTGCAGTCAGTTTCTGAGGTTTATTTTATTGCTTTACATGTTCTCGTGACTGTAAGTTATTCTGCTCATGGTCACTGGCACATGTAGTCAAGAGGTTCACAACATGATATTGCAATCCAAGATCCTGAGCAGCTCACAACATAGGAGATTTGGTGAGCATTCTGCACCAATGCTGACCCATTAGATAGAACAAAGGTTGCACTTATTTTTGCATTATATACTAGTGTTATATCTTCAAAGGTATATGATACCAGAGGATACATTTTCAATAATGAATGATGTATTTTTTCCTAATGATAATTAAAAGTTATATTAAAGATAATATGTATACTATGTGCTGAGCAGTAAATGAATATATATGGTTAATGTCTTTGCTTCACAGACCTAAGGTGCAAGGTTTGAGCCTCACATCTGGCTACTATCTTTCAGGAGCTTTCATGTTCTCCTGGTGTCTATTTGAGTTCCTCCTACCGCTCAAAAGCACACCAGATATTTTTACCTCAAGGATGGAAAGTAGTAGGTGTAACTCCAACCTGCCAAGCTGAAGTTGAAAAGATATGCCATCAGAGCATGAAGGCATATGCCACTTAGGGAAGAGTTTTTTATACTGATCAATTTATATTTTATATGAACATATTGTCCTCTGGATAGAACAGCATATTTCACTGACTTCATGCCTTTTCAGGAATATACATGCATACATACATACAAATATTTCAAGCATGGATATTAATGCCCTTCTAGCTTGCCAATATACCAAAACACTTGTTCCCATAATGTGTGCAGGCTGTTCTTCAAAATATCTGAACTAGTACTTGCTTTAATGTAGTTTGGTAGTCTGTTCCATACCTCAGCTATTCTGTCAGAGAAGCAATTAGTATACTTCTCATTCCTATGGAATCTTCTACATAGGTTGTCTGATGATCCTTTAGGTACTTTTTGATAATCTCAAACATTCCCAGAGATAGTTGTCTCTAAATGCCCTATATACCTGAATATGATATCCTCTTAAATATATGTAAGAAACACTGTACAAGTTGAGATATTTTAGTCTTTCATAATAGCTTAAATTTTCATATCCAGAGTGGGGCGGAGCCTGAATGGCTAACTGAAAGCAGTATTTTAGAGCTCCATATATATAGCTAGTTAAATAAGACAGGAAAAAGTATCATTTCTTTCTTCAAAGTATAACATATTGTAGATAAAGGTCTAATTTACATAATTAGAAACTTTGGTGACATTTTACAAATAATTTCCTGTCAAAAACCTTGGAGATATATTCACTTGTTAAAATGAGCAACTCAAGAAATTCTCACCATGATGCTGCCTTAAAGAAGAAACTACAACGGATGGCATGTACACTGCAGGAGTTGTCTTTGAAGATGGATGATTTTAAAGAGAACCTAGAAAATCTTTAAACAAGCAGTCAAAAACAGGCTGACACCCTCAAGGAAATGCTACAACAACACCAGACAAGGATAACAGGAATAGGGGTTTCTCTAAATGATTTAGAAAGCAGAATTAAGGAAAAGGAAACACAGAAAGAACTGCTTCTTAAACAAAACACTTGGTTGGTTAATAAAGTAGATGACTTGGAAAATTGGGAGAGGAGAAATAACATCAGGATTTTCGGATTACTTGAAAACACAGAAGGTGAGGATATTATTTCCTTTTTGTCAAGCTGGATCCCTGACTTTTTAAATTTAAAAGAAGGACTTTCCTTTGGCATTGAGAGGGCACACAGAGCTCTTGCAAAACCTGCCACTAACTCAAACTCTCCTCCTAGGTCAATAATTATCAAATTTCTTTCATACTTGGACAAGGAACTGATTCTAAGATCTGCTTGGCGGAAGACACCTCTAAAATATAAACAGAGCCTGATAAGATTTGATAACAACTATTCATCTAGAATAATGGAACAAAGGAAAAAAGTGTGGACAATGATAAAGTTTCTGAAACAAAATAACATCAAGGCATAACTTGTATATCCAGCTAAGATAAGAATAATGTATGCCTATGAGATGAGGAATTTTGCTGACTTAGAGGAAGCCTCTTCATTAATTAAAACTAATAATGTGATTACTTTACCAGAATATATGGATTGGATGTCACCTTCTCTCAAGAGAACAAAAGAAACAAATGTCTGGACAGATGTCAAAAAGAAGAAGCAAAAGCCAACTCTCTCAAAGGATCTACTATGATATGAATTGTTTTAACATTACTTTAAATGTCCAATTTTACTGCTCGGAATTTTAAAACAAAGGTAACTAACTACTGGAATCTTTATCTATATCTTTTGAAAATAGATGACACATGAGAGTTTTCACATTACCTCAGCTATGTAAAACAGGGTAGTTGTCTTTCACAGAAGGAGGGTTATATATACATAGCACATAAATATTTCTACTGTAAATCAACATACATAGTATATGTGTATTTTCTCTTAATTTTCTCTTTTCTTTCTCTCTCTTCTCTCTTTTCTCATTATTATTTTAATTGCATCTTGTCTCCCTTTCCAAATTCTCTCCTATTTACTAAACTAATATAGTCTATATATTTTTAATAACTCACTATCTATACATAGATAAATAATAGTCTAAAATAATCTAGCTTTAGGATAGACTAATTTGAATAGTGAACTTAATTAATTATTATTACAATATTTATTAGATTAATGATAGTCACTGTTATGCTTATTGGGATTGAGGACATGTTCCTGATTAACTCTGAAATGTTCCATTCATGTACATATGTCCTTTGAATTATTTCCTTTTAGTATTCACAAATATATAAAAAAAGGAGGGGAAAAATGTACTGTTGGTTAAGAGAAGTGAAGCTTTCTTCACATTCTATTTGCGTTGCCATAGCAACAGTAAACAATTGCTGCAGTTTCTAAGGACACTGTGAACCTGTGAAGTGCATTTAGCCTCACAGATAACAAATAATAAGAAAAGGTAATGTTGTTTAGTTACTAAAATGAAAAAAAAAACAACCTAAGCAAGGTAAAATAAATACATAATAGGACTATTTGTAATATTTTATGATTTATCCTCATAGGATTACATATTCCTGGAAACACAACTGAAATGTTCCCAAACTACATGTGCACTTAAATGTAGCTGCTTGATTAAAAAGTATTACTCAGTTTAACATGTTGATTTCACAAGCTGTCTGCACTGCAAAAGTTACATTTTATGTTACTTGAAATTGTCAGTCTCTAGTGCACATGAAAAGATACATATTACTTTTAGCAACATGTTATTTTTGCAGTTACCTCAAACTCTGTACAAACTCACTTGGTAACTGATAGCTATTCATTTAAAATATCAGTTTAAATATTAAATATGCCCTTGAAAAGCTATTGACATTTTGACAAAATATAATCTGACCTGTAAAATGAATGACTTGAAAGAAGTGAAGCAATGCATAAATTTCAAAGATAGTTCTTGACACTACAGTAAAAGTTGTGTCTTTCGGCTTTTCCCGGTTAGGGATCACCACAGTGGAACTCCAGTCTGCTAATGATTGGCAGTGGATTTTTCCATGCTGAGTTGCCAGCCCTGATGCACAACCTTTAATGAAGGCACGCCCATTCATGCATGTCTCCACACAGAAGATGCTCTAGCTAAGAATCGAACAGGACAACATCTTACTGTGAGGTACCGCAGTACCACCACCACAGTCACACTACAGTAAAAGTAAAAATATATATTCACAAGGAAGTATTGAAATGTTTTAGTCTTCCAGTTAAAATAGCTTACTGTCAACATTATGTTATATCATAAAGTTTGAAGAGCTAGGAAATTACTATTCTTTGTCTTTATAATGATTATTAGACAGATGTTAGACTCTGCTTTGTTTAATGAATTGTGGCATATGTTTATGAGAAAAAGTGCACTCACTCACATTGGACTACACATTCCTGGAAAGTCAACTGAAATGTCCCCAAATTACTTGTGAATTTAAATGAAACTGCCTGATTAATACGCATAATTTACTTTAACAGCCTGAATCCATAAGCTATCTTCTCTATATATGCTACATTATATATGTCACTTGCATATGACAGTCTCTAGAGCACACGAAAAAATACATATTATTTTTGCAACATGCTATATTTGTACTAACCATACATTCTAAACTAACTCAATTGGCAACTGACAAGTTATTTATTTGAAACATCAGTCTAAATATTAATTGTGCCCTTGAAATATTGTTGCATTTTGACAAAACAAAACCTGAATTGAAAAAGGAATGGTTTGAAGAAGTGAAGTATTGTACAGATTTCAAAGACAGCTGTTGACAATACAATATAAGTAGAAATGTATACATGCAAGGAAAATGTGAAATGCTTTATACTTTTAGTTAAAATAGCTTATTGTTAACTTTTTGCTTTATCAGAAAATTTAAAGAGCTAGGAAATTATTTCTAATTTGTCTTTATAATGATTACTAAAGTAATGTTCGTCACTGACTTGTTTAATGGATTGCAAGTCATGTACAAGATGGACTACTGAATGTTATTTCTGTTTTCCTAGGTTTGCTGAATTTCTTTTATTAGTACTCATTTAAAACAAGGGAAGGGAAATCTCTGTTTCTGGTCAAGGGAGGAGAGGCTTAAGTATTCTAACTGCCCCAAGAACTCTATAAGATGCTCTAAATACTATCTGATTAATACTTACCTAAGGTAAGTCTTGATTACCATATAGGTACCTTCACATTCATTCTAGATCTGATGTGATTACCCATTCTGGAAGCAGGAGGTGCCCTATGCAGGATGAGAATTGTCAGGGTGATCATAGTTCATTCTTAGACTCTGCTTTGTAAATCTATAAATATGTAAAAGCACTGCACACTAGAATGTAGGGTGCCTCTACTCAGAGTCAGGATACCACTGATAAGCCATGTCTTTTCATAAGTGTAAGTTGAAGTTGTTGAGCTGAAGAGTGTGAAAGTAAAGGAAGACATTACACCTACAGTAAATTCATATTTCATTAGTAATCACTTATTGTCTCCTGCAGAGTCCTTTTAGTCAAATTATTTTAGTAATGATCTATTTGTTGTTGGCTTATTTAGTGTATGCTTCTCTGCTGCATTTAATTTATCCAAAATGACATATCTGACAAGTTTGAGATCTCTTAAGTGTAACTAAATATTGGATATTTTCTAAGTCATCATAATAATTGTTTACACTACTAACATTCCATCCTGATATATAAAATACTATAGAACAATAATTGAATAATATAGAATTTCATATCTCTATTAAGAAAATTCTCCATATAATAATTTAACATATGGAGCTCAGTTGATATTGTTGGTTAAAGGTATGAGTGATAATCCAATAGATCTATCTGTATCTATTGGATTAGGAATGACTTTCATTCCATGTTTAATGGGAAATTCATATTTACTTGTATTTGATACTTTAGAATTAATGTTTTATAGAAGTACTTTTTTAAAGCCCGACCAGAATTTTACCCTACTTATATTTAAAGAAGAAAGAACATTAAATTACACTCCCAAGTTTACACACATAAAAATAACATTCATTGTTATCAGAGAATATGGTATAACTACTATAATCAAAATAAAAAAAAAAGAAGAAAAAAGTTTCTTCCAACAATAACTTAAAATGGATTTAACATTCTTATCATTAAATACTAATGGCTTAAATAATGCAAATAAAAAAATCAAACTTACTAAAATATTTAAATCTAAATAAGGCACAAGCAGTATTTCTCCAGGAAATGCATTTTAAGACTAATGATAGCTTTATTTGGAACCCTAAGGACTATGCAGTCTTAGCTCAATCCTCCTATACAACAAAGACAAAAGGAGTATCAATTCTCTGGAAGAAAAACATAATCACTCCAAAAGTTATTTATAAATATGAATACAAAGAAGGTCTACTAGCATTTGTTATAATTACATTTAATAACAGAATATGGACCTTAGCTAATCTATATTGTTTCCCAGGAATTAGAGCAGAAATGGTTAAAATATGCCTAGATTTTATTTCCAAAAATTATAAAGGAAATTCTATACTGGGAGGAGACTTTAATTCTAACTTACAAGCTTCCGAAACCACCAAGAAGTCTTTTCGCATAGCAACTATTTCAAAATCCTTAAAAAGATGGATTGATTCATTTCATTTAATAGACACTTTTAAAGTAAAAATGATAAATCCTTATTATTTTCCCATAAAGACCATACATTTGGAACACAAACCAGAATAGATAAATTATTCGTAGTTCAAGATTTACAAACAAAAATCCTCAACTTCTCAATAGTTTGATGCCCCATCTCAGATCATGACTCTCTGATAATGAAGCTCCAAATAGAGTTTAAACATTTAATCTTCTCAACTAGAATTCCATCATATATCATGAAAATTAAAGAATTCAGACCCTGAATGTTGTCAGAACTGCAATTATTTCTTGAAATTAATAATAAAACAGAAATCAGTAGAGTCATGGTTTGGG
Organism: Protopterus annectens; assembly: GCF_019279795.1. Taxonomy (NCBI): domain Eukaryota; kingdom Metazoa; phylum Chordata; order Ceratodontiformes; family Protopteridae; genus Protopterus; species Protopterus annectens. The sequence continues at coordinate 1,465,062,276 of NC_056731.1, read as the reverse complement.
ACTCATTAAAAGCATATTTATTTGGTAAAACCCTTAGCTGGTACAAAAACAATGTTAGAGACTGGGTAACTGAATCATTAGACTTGCAAACCAGACTCTTGACAGCAAAATCTAAGCAAAATCAGAATTGTCCAGAAGTCAAAAAAGAAATAGAGGAATTAAATAAAAAATAGAATGAAATTCTAACACACAAAACTTGTCTAGCCTTGGAAAAATTAAAAATAAACTCATTAACCACCTCCCCCAGATATCTACATAACTTATCTATAAGAATTAAAATGCAAGCTAAAGCAAATACCATTGGTAGTATATCTCATGAAAAGAAAGGGGGAAAAAGTATCAGATATAGGAGACATCCTTGAAGCATTTCGGTCCCATTATATGGAACACTTCAAAAAAAAAAAAAAAAAGATTTAGATACCAACCAAATAAACTTAGATACAAACCCTATCAATATAAAAAAAAAATCCCGAAAACTTAAAAATAGACCTACAAAAACCTATATCCTACAAAGAAATTGTTGACAAGATAAAAGAAAGTAAATCTAACAAAGCTCTGGGGATAGATGGTATAATTATGGAAATTTACAAACTCTTCCCTTCAACAGTAATCTCCCTTTTTCATAAAACTTTGCTAAAAGTACAGTCAGAAGCAAAAATACCACCCTCATGGAAATATTCTCTTATAACACCAATTCTAAAAGATACTAAACCATCAGACCATTGCACCTCATACAGACCTATATCATTACTGAATAATGATTACAAAATATTCATGTCAATCCTAGCTAACAGAATGAAAATCCCACTTTCAAAGACAATTAATAATGATCAAACTGGATTTTTATATAACAGGCACACACATGATAATATTAAAAGGATACTTACTCTTATATATTATGTGAATAAAGAAGATAGAGAAACACTTGTAATCAGATTAGATATAGAAAAAGCCTTTGATTCCCTCAACTGGGAATATCTATTTAAAACTTTAGCATTATTTGAATTTCCTCCTCCCTTCATCTTATTACTAAAAACATATATATTAATAACTTAGCCTACATTAAATTAGGTCCTTTCACCTCAGAATCTAGCCATATAACAAAAGGTACTAAACAAGGATGCCCCCTTTCTCCTATTTTATTTGCTTTGGCTATAGAAATACTTGCAGAATTAATACGCAATAATCCAAGAATAAACAGAATAGAAGTCTATGACCAGTACATATGTAAAATAATGCTTTTTGCTGATGATATTTTATTAATCCTATCAAACTCCAGAGAGTCATTAGGAGAGCTAGAAGATGTAATGGAGAAATGTTATAAGATTTCAGGTCTACACTTTAATAGATCAAAATCAAAATTTATATTTTTAAATAAGAAAAAAGAACTGCAAGTTACAGATAAATCCATCATTGAAAAACAAGAACTTATGCTAAATTATTTAGGAATGGTGTTATGCAAAAATATAAATGAAACAATATTAATAAATTATAAAAACATTATTGAAACAATAAATATATAGAAAAGTGGAACAAAATTATATTAACTTTTGAAGACAGATTGAAATTAATAAAAATTGCCAAAAATACTATATGTAGCATTAGCAATGCAGTTAATTCCTGAAAGATGCATTCTTAAAGAAATAAACTCATGTTTAATAAAATTTTTATGGTATCCCAAAAAGAATAAAGTAGCTCTAACTCATCACATTAGACCCTGGAAACAAGGAAGATTGAACCTCTCAGAAATAGAAACATATATAAAAGCATCTGTGCTTAAAACTACAATAGACTGGATAAACCCAAATTATTTTGCCAACTGGAAAGAATTAACAACGGCTATATTAACAAATGAGGTTAATCTGTTAAAAATGCAATAGTAGACAAATCAAACAAACCCTGGTACATACTATGCATAAGTATACAATATAATATAACAAAACCTTCTAAAACAACACTGATTAATCATTACATCAATTCCTTTAGGAAACTTATCAATGCAAACATAGATCTAAAACTTTGGTTTGACCGTTTAACCCCAATTACCATCACTAAGAACTTTCCTCATAAAATATATAGAGAAAAATAACCTCCTGGGAACAAAATGGATTATTATTCAGGTTTCAATGTGCAAATAAATTCAATGTTTTAGATATACATATTATAAAAAACTGCTTACAATATTCCAACACAGGACTGGTTAACCTTACAAAGCATTCAAATGTACACTCAAGATTTATGCAATTAATTAATAATTCCTCATTTAAAGATATTCCAAATCTAATAAGTTTTCTGTATGAATTTAAATAGAATAGTTGTGAAAAGAAAAATTCCATTTCAAATCTATATAAAAAGTTAATAACATAGAAAACAATTCTTAAACCATCATACTGGCAGTTCTTAACAAAAGGTCAGTCATTGCAGCTTATAAAAGAAATTAAAACTAACATGTTACTATCAGTTAATTATACATTTAACACACTGTACTGGAAAATATTTAACTGGAAATACTTACGTAGAGCATTTTTAACACCCGATAGAATTAAAAAAGATCAGTACTACTACAAATGTTTTTTTGCTGGAGGTGTGAAAAGTAAAATAATGCAGACTGCATTCATATTTTTTATGAATGTAATAAAATTAAAATCATATTGGAATGGAATCAATAATTTTTTACAAGCTTTATTTAATGAATCCTTTACCTTAACTAAAGTATTGATTATACTAAATGTTAATGAAGGTCCCTACCTGAATAAGACAAATATGTATTTGTTATGGACAATATTTGCTATATCTAGGAAATGCGTAACCAGAAGGTGAAATTAAATACACCCCCGACCTTGGAAGAATTCTACACTTTACTGAAGACAACTGCACCGATGGAAATGAAAATAAAAGCACTATGGCCACTGGTAAATAATCCTTGGAAGAAATTTATATCTTTGTTGGACACTCTGTAATAATCAATGTTGTTTCTCTGATAACTGATCTGTTCATTCTATATTTAATAACATCCAGTGTGTATAACTGAAAGTCAGGCTATTGTAAATATTGTATATAGTTGTTTAAAATTATATTTAAAAATATTCTGTAAATGTTATTTTAATTGAAAATACAAAAAAATATTTGAGAAAAAAAAAAGTTCACATCCATGGATGCTCTTGGTATATTTCTGCTGTACTCTTTCTAGTTTACTCATGCTTGTTTTTTATAGGGTTTCCATATAGTTATTCCATACTCAAGTTTGGGTATAATGTAACTAACAAACAATAACTTAATCATTTTTGATTTCCTGGACTTTATAATTTTTTTATACAATCTATAGTTCTATAACTATCTTTGATCAATTGGATGATATGATTAGAAAAAACTCATAGCTGAATCTACCCATATACCCAGGTCCTTAAATGAGCCTACGGTTTCAATCACTGTTTGCTGTATTAAATATTCACCTTTCAGTTTAAGTCTCCATAATCTCATATGCTTAGTTTTTGATGTATTCATCAGCATATTATTTTCCTGTGCCCAAATGCTCAATTTAGTCAAGTTATTTTGCAGACATGCCTTATCTATAAAACATGTAATCAGTTTACCTAATTTCAGGTCATCTAAATATAGCCTGTAGAACACTTCAGATGAAAAAGATAGGTCTGAAATATACAATCTAAACAAGTAAGGGCCTAGGACCGAGCCCTGTAGGACATCATGACTGTACCAAGGATTTCATCTGTCCGGTTGCTGTATGATACTTGCCATGTCCTATTTGTAAGCCATGCAGCTATCCATCTTATCAAGAGTACATCAATACCTAGTTGTACTATTTTATTGATCAGTGTTTTGTGTATGACCCAGTCAAATGCTGAAGTTAAATCTATATAAATTACATCATAGTGCAATTTTTAATTCATAGCCATTATTATATTGTTAAAGAACATCATGTTACAGGTGGTAATTGATATATTTTCAATATACACATGTTGTTATATGGTTTCAAGTCCCAACTTATCCAGTTCTGACATTATCTTATCCAATATTACCTTCTCCATTATTTTTCCACAACATGAAAATAGACTTAAGGGTCTGTATGACTCTGGGTTTGTCCTCCCCTGCTTTGCCTTAAAGACAGATTTAATAAGCACATGTCTCCAATCTTGAGAAATCTCCCCTATTTATATGACCTAGTGAATAATAGATATAACGGTACCTATATGTTCTTGCTGAAGTGTTCTCAGGTCATTGTTACTAATTCCATCTACTCCCTGTGCTTTGCTTGGATCCAGTTTTGTGCAGTTCTTTTTCAATATAATCTAATTTGATTCCAGTATCTAGGGTTACCTGGATGCCACTAGAACAACTTATCACCCCATTTGTGGAGCCAAACTGTTTGCATATGATTTTGTAAATATATTTATAATCTGTTGTGTCTGAGAATAAATTTTAGAATGTGCACACAGTTTATCAATTTGTGTCTCTTTTCTCCTTTCATGTCATATGTATCTATGATCCTATGATCCTATAAAAGGTTTCCTATTATGGTCAATATCTTCATATAAATTTTCTTCAAATCTTGTCTCACACTATACTTAATCTGTTTGTCCAGCTTGTTTATTTCAGTTTTCAAAGATGTAGTTCGACCTCTCATCCATTTCTTGGATTTTTTGTCTCTCTCTTTAATCAGATATCTTATTCTTATTTAAATATATCCCTGATGTTGTATGCCTAGAGCCTGATTTTAAACATTTTTTGATTTTTTTGCACTCAATTTCTCTTTCAAAACTTTCCACATTCCATTTGCAGTTTTTTCCACTGAGCACCTCACTCCTGTTAGTTTTACATAGTGACTGTTTTGCTTCCATATAATCTGTAATTAACCTTCTCTGCATTGGTTCAGATGGCAGTTTGGCAGAATTATCTAGCAACAAATTAACCTTTATAACCCCATGATCACTGCACATCAACAGTGGTAAAATGTGACTTGAAGTAACAGTGATTTCTTTAGAAACACAAACAATGTCTAGTATGTTCCATCCCCTGGTAGGATTTTTTACAATCTAAAGCAATTGTTGTTCCTGAATATACATTGTGAATAATGTTCTTACTAACGTTTTTGAATCAATATTATTCCAGTCTGTTTCTGCTAAATTTAAGTCCCCAGCTAATATTATTCCCCCCCCCTGTGTTTTATGCAAGAAATGTATGAATTCCTCGAAGTCATCTGCATTTAACTTTGGTGGTCTACACACTCCAACAATTGTTACATGTTCCAGGGTTGTTTTTATTGTCACATTTACACAGTCATAGTATTTGTATTGTCACTGAACATGTAATAATCACAGGCCTCATAACTATCTTTAATCTCTATCATAACACCTCCACCTGATTTTTTGTTAGAGTATTTATTACAGTAAAAACATTTATACCCTGACATAATTGTTTTCCCGTCTTTGTTCTTTAACCGTATTTCACAAACAATAACAGCATCAATCTTGTGGGAATGTAGCAAATTTTCCAATAAAAAAAAAAAAACTTTATTATTAATGCTCCTGGAATTAACAACCACCAGAGATGCCTCAAAGGTTGCTGTCTGTGAACTGTTAACTTTTCAACCTGACAAAAATCCTGCCTAGTGTTTGTCAAGTATTGCAAAATATTTGCTGCAAAAATTCTCTTCACTGGTCTTGACAAATGCATTCCATTCTGTCTAAATATGTGTTGGTATATACCCAAAACATCTTTTCATTCACAGTGACCTGATTATCCATTCTATAGGTGATTTGTGAAAAATACATCCTAACACCAAGTATAAGTTATAATATCTAAGAGGGCTGTCAGATCTCTACTAACAGTCAGAGAATCCTTGCGCATGACATCATTTGCACCAACATGAATAAAAACAGATCCATACTTGTTTACATTAAGGCATTCCAAGGCTTGTCTCACATCTTCTATTTTTGCTCCTGGCAAGCATAATACTATTCGATGTTCATTATTTTGTCTGCAAATATAAGTATCAGTTGCTTTAATAACTGAATATCCAATTACAAGAATACCTTTTCTTGCCAGCACTGAAGAATCATCAGCTTCTAATATAGTAATAGTTGCTCTGTCAATTGTTATGAAGGATAGATCTTCATCACCATCAGTCTTATTAATCCCACTGTGTATCAAATTCTCATCCAACTGGTATTATAAATCTACGACTTAAGCCATGTAGTCAACAACTGTCTTTCTCGTCTTTTTTCTTAAAGTAATGTTCTTCAATCCTTCCACGTTCAATTTTGATTTCTTCCTTTTCACCTTCCCCTTGTCTCTTTTTTCTACCTTTTCTTTTGGAAAAATGTCTTTTTCTGTAGACTGAAGGTTTTCAGATAGAAAAATATTATAATTCCTTGTAACCTGTGTGTTACATAACAAAGCAGTGTCCTTTTTACTATGTATTCTCTTTTCTTTACAGTCATTAATCAGTTTCTTTTTCTTCCTTGTTATTTGTTGTGAACATCTTCCTTTCTTTTTTGTTTCCATCTAAACAAACTGGATCCTCAGATTGCTGAATACTTGCATCCAGAATTCCAAAGTTGTCAGGGAGATTGTCTTGTTTCATAGGGGTTGAATGATCTCTGCAGACAATAGATGCATCATTTCCTAAATGTTTTATTTGTTCTTTGCTTAACATTTTTAACATTATTTATTTCACCAGTCCAGTCATTAATTGAGGAAACAACAGTTCTCCAAGCCATGCCATTTGCATAAGTGAAATCATCATCATTAAGTCTGGATTTGCTTCTAACAATGGTAAGCAAATCATCCAACCATTGACATGAGGAACACAGATGACCAATTTTATCAGCTGTTACTTTTAAATATGCATAGCATTTATTATAATGTACAAGACATTTATGTATTAGCAACTTGTTAATTGCATACTCATTTAAGGAATAAATATTCAGCTTCAAATTACTAAAATATTGTAAAAGAAAATAATAATCAAAATCAGTAACCACAGAATTCAAAGAGAACTTAAAGCAAGAAAAAAAGTTCTATAACAAAAAATTCACACCAGCAGTATGCAACTAAATACTAAATTAAGCTCACTAAAGTTGTTCTGACCATACAAGTTCTGCCAGCCAGATAACCTATACTAAAAGCTAGAATACCAACCATTAGTTAATATGGAGGTATGTCTGGCTTAATAATTCATGATTGGTTACACCCCTCAAAAGCAAAAAGCATAGGAAATAGAACACCCTCAATTGAGAAGGAAGAGGATTGGTGCATTAAAACAGGTGATTGACAGCGTGATGATTGAATGATTCTTCCAACAGTAAAGGAAGTAAGAACTATAAAAAGGAACTTCCAGTCCCAATCTCTACGATCTGAAGAAGATACCGAAAGCACTTATCGTTTGGAATACAGAGGGACTGTTTATTCTATACCAAGATTTTAATTCGACATGAAGATTTTAATAATTTTTTTCTACAATAAAAGGATTTTAACTGCCACTAAAGCCAGAAGCTCCTATTTGAACTGCTTGAACTGTTTGATTGGTTACATTGTAATTACAGTTTGCTACAGTTTTGCAGCTACTACATCTTCAGTGTGGATACTTTGTATATCAGACCTGAAAGATTGGAGACCTTGAAACCATCATTTCACTAGAGTGTAACTGCATTCACAGTGTAGATATCTTGTAAGTGCATTTAATTGAAGCACTGAAAATTCATGCAAGTCTTTGTATATATGCTGCACTTTTATAAGTTTTATATCATTTAATTACATTACCTATTTCTCAAAAGAATCGTACTTCATTGGCCATTGTTGTACAGCGTTTCATTTTGAATACTGTTTTTACTTGTTACTGATAGCTGTACTTTAGCATTAGGAGGTATGCTCCTTATATTACTAGTTAAAGTGAAGCAAAATGAGATGGTGTTAATACTATGGGGAGGACCTAAATGTTCATATAAGGATAAACAGAAGAATATCTTAGGAATGCCTCGGTCCACAAGGAGCAGGCAAATTATGTCATAATGGCCAACACATAGTTCAGCAAGAGAGGTAGTTGGAAGATCACTTGCAGCAGTGGGCAATATGCAACTCAGATAGATTCCTCAATCCCACCCCACCATCCAATAATGAAAGGGCATGGGTGTAGAATCAACTATTTCAAAGTCATTCTCAGTGAAATGATCAGATGGCAACATAAGCTATTTGTGGCCACAATCAACTGCAAACAGTGCTCAAAGTTGGCTGTAAGGTTGACAGAGACTAGCTTGAAGACGTAATGATTGACTGGAGAGAGACCGCAGGAGTACAAGGAAATACTCTGGACTCTTGCACCTCTGGAAGAAGAGTAGAAATATCTCATAACAGCATGTGTGAGAACTACAGAACAGATATCTGGAAGAGCCAGGTATGGGAATAAGGTATATTAGAAAACTGGTGGTGGAATTCAAAAGTCTAGGAAGTTATGAAAAGAAAGAAGGAGAGGTAGAATAGTGGGAGATAGAAAAGATGGACCAGGCTAAGTAGGAGCACTGGTGAGTTAAAAAAAAATGTTTAGAAAGCAGCTGCAATAATAAATAATAGGGCATCACAAAAATACTAACAGCTTCAGGAAAATGACTCAGCAGATGGCACAAAAAACTCTATCAGGTAGCAAGTCAAAGAAAGAATAATTAAGAATTGTTTAACCAATACCATCCCACTAAATTCACACATATGTTGAATAGTGGTTGAGTTATGGGAAGTTATTGTTGTCTTTTTGTTGTTTTTTAATGTACAGTACTAAGGATGGATTAGGAACAGGGGCAGCAATAGCATTATCTTGCATTAGTAAGGTTAGGCCTGGGGAAGAACACAGACATAGCTTCATAGGTGTGTACTAGGCTAATGGCCCTGGAGCCTTTACAAGCCTAGACCATAGGATTACCCTGGCATCGTGCCACCCAACCTTAGTTCCCAGTGCCTCTGTTGAGCTGAGCCACTGGAGTGATCCCCAGAGTAAATTTTCTATTTCCCATCCACTCATCAAGATTTATCTTGAAGAGGGTCAGTGAGGTACTCTGTTTGACATGTATGGGAAGTCTATTCCATAGCATGAGCAGTCTCTGGGTTATGAAACTGTTCCACCAGCATGTTCTGTTGATTGTGGTAATGAGGTAAAGGTCTCTGGAGCATGTGGTGCATAGTGATTCAGATTTCTTTAGATGTAGCATTTCTAATAGAGCTGAGTCAGATATGGCTTTGTAGTCAAGCAGAGATTGCCTCTAATTAGGTGATATGAGATGGAGAGTAGTTGAGGGCAGCCGCAGTGGTGCAGCAGTTAGTTTTGCCATCTCATAGCAAGAGGTTCTCTGGCTTGATCCTCGGCTGGGGTGCCTTATGTGCGGAGTCTGCATGTCCTCCCTGTGGTTGCATGGGTTTCCTCTACGTGTTCCGGTTTCCTCCCACATCCCAAAGACATGCTGTAGGTGGGTTGGATACTCTAAATTGGCCCTAGGTGTGAGTGCATGCATATGTGTGCCTTCCGTAGAAGGTTGGGTTCCGGGCTGGCAACTCGACACCATAAAACTCCACTGCTAATCATGAGTGGACAGGTGATCCACTGTGGTGATCCCTAACTGGGAATAGCCAAAAGAAGAAAAAGATGGAGAATAGTTGGAGTTTTTTCAGTTTGTCCATATAGGACAAGTATTTAAAGCCTAGGATCCTCTTTATGAGCTACTTTTTCAGCCTCTACAGTTGTTGCAGGTGTCTGGCGAGGTACATGCCAAATGGATCATTGTACTCCATGACTGGCCTAATGCGGGAAGAATAGAGGGAGACAATGACTTCTTTCTTCCTGGATGCAAAACCTTTAGTAATGAGATGTGCCACGTAGAAGGATTTTCTGACCACAGTGGCAATGCGGTGGTCAAAAGAGAGGTTGCTGTCAACCTGTGTTCCCAGATCTCTTTTAATGCCTCCTGGGATCCGTGGACTACCATTGATGTGGTAATTCATGGGAACTGGATTTTTCCCAAAGGGGAAGACAACACATTTTTTGGCATTGAGCTTAAGGTCATGGTTCTGACACCAGTCGTTGGTCGCAGTGAGGCGTTTCTGTAGAATGTCAATATCCCTTGGAGAATTTATAATAGCTCCCAACTTGCAATTGTCTGTGAACTTTGTCAGCCAGAGTACTTTGTGTTTGCCTGGACTTCAGATGAGTAGATAGGACCCAGGACTGAACCCTGTGGGACTCCACTTGTGACTGGTCAGCAGTCTGACTTGGAGTCAGCTACTTTCACACTGTGGGTTCTATCTGTGAGCCAGTTTGCAACCCACCTAGTGATATAGGGGTTAATGCCTAGCTTAATGAGTTTTTCTATGATTCTTGAGTGGGGAATGGTATCAAAAGCCTTGGCCAGATAATGTTAGGCTGTATGAACCACCTTGCCTTCATCCACAGCTCTGGTGACTGACTCAAAGAAGTAGACCAAGTTGAGCAGGCATGATCTACTCTTCACAAAACCAAACTGTGTGGGATCCAGAGTTTGGATATTCCCTGTATCCTTGTTTATTAGATCCATGATGATGCATTCCATCAGACTCATAAGGCTAATGGGGCGATAGTTACCGGGGTCTGTAGTCACTCCTCCTTTGTGGAGAGGGATGACTGTAGCAGTGTACCATTTGGTAGAGACAAAGCCTGAGGTGAGGCTGTGATTGAACAGGGCACACATGTGAGGTACCAGTTCACTCTGTAGTTCATGTAGAACATAGCCAGGGATATTGTCAGGTCCCATAGAAGCTGTATTCTTGGCCTTGGACAGTGCTGTTTTAACCTGTGCAGCAGTAATACTGGGTGCCTGGCAATCTACTGGTATTGTGATTGGTCCTTTGGGGGGAGAGGGGTAAAGCTGGCACTGAATCTGTTGGTTAGTATATTGGCAATATATGTTGGCTCAGTATAGGAGGTACCATTGTGCAGTAGCTCAGAACAAATCTGGGTATTGTCGTATAGATTCTTTACATAAGTATAGAAGGCCTTGTGGTTGTCTTTTTACTATCTGCTGCAAGTCTGTTTTCATAGCTAGCTTTAGAGGATTTGATGAGGAATCTCAACATTTTGTTAAGGCTGATAAGGGAGGTTTTCCAGTCTTGGGACTTCATCTTATTCCGCACCAGTTTCCTTCTTTTGTTGTAGAGTTTCTTTATACTTTCAGGTAACAACCCTTTCTCAATGCTAATACCATTACACAGAATAATCACCATTTAAGTAAGAGCAAACAAGTATCATATGACAACAGGCAGCATATCACATGACACCGCATAAAAATGTTTTTAAAAATACATTAAATATCTTGTTGTTGTATTCTTACTAAAACATGTTTAATACTTACAGTATTGTTTAAACCAGGTTCAAACTCTACACATAATCTAATAATCCATTCATACTCTTTATTTTCAAGAAAATTTTTAAATCACCCCCCTCAGTTCCTTTCACTACTATGTCTATTAACCTAAACCTAAAACAATGATCCTCACCCTTGTTCATGATATAACTACTTAGAGCATTCTTGTCATTTGTCCTTCTTATATCTGACTTATGCTCAATAATTAGCTCCTTAAGCCATCTGGGGGTTTTCCCTCATAAAATGAAAAACATTTTACACAAGTGGCGAGGTACGCCACATAGCTGGTATTACAACTGGCCATGAGTGAAAAAGTATAGTGCCTGTTGGTCACAGGATGTATGAACACATTAGTATTATCTGTTAAAATATCATTACAACATCTATAATTCATACATTTAAAAGTGCCTTGCTTCATAACTGTTTGTTGCTTGGAATATACTTTAAAATCTTTGTAACATAGCCTTCTTTTTAAATTTCTAGTGTTCCTATAATACAAATAAGGCTTTTCATTCAAAATTGTCTGTGGCTAAGGTAGAGCCAACAAAATAATCCAATTGTTTTGTATAATTCTTTTAAGATCACCAGTCTTTACATTCAAAGTAGTTACTAATTTTACTACATTGAACTCTCTTTTGTACCACTTCTTCTACCCCTTAGAAAATATGGGTTTCAGAGAGGTTTCGCTGTCCTTTTTTACCCCATCACAGATTCTAAGAAGTTCCGTTTGATTATAACCACTATTTATAAATTCATCAACCATCTCTTCTAGCTGCTGATTAAATTTCTGGTCATCAATATTTAACATACTAACCCTACCCATCAAGCCTTCATTATTCCTGAAAACACATGAGGTGCATGTATAGTTTCTTATGCACATAACGGCAAGCATAAACTTCTTTTTTTGTGAATACTGGTTTCTATTCTTTCTAATTTTTTCTCCAGACATATATCAAAGAACATTCTTTGTCAGAATGTTCCATTTTAAATTTAAGAAAAATTATTGTGTCATTTAAATAAGAACTATACTCATGCAGCTCATCAAAACTCCCTTTCCATACAAAAAAAAAAAATCATCCACAAATCTTTGATAACATTGAACTTTACTATTCAAAACATGCCTGTCACTAAATATAAACTTTTTTCCCACTGATACAATATTTGCATATGTGTTGGCCACTGATGTCCCCATGGCCACCCCTGCCTATTGGAAATAAGGTTTATCATCAAAGATAAATGCATTTTTTGTTAACACTAGTTCCAGAAGTAGGCAAATATTCACTATCTCACTTGCTGGCATAGACACTTCATTATTTAAAGATTCTCATATGGCTTCAAGCCTATAATCATTTGGAATTACCGTGAAGAGGGAAGTTATATCCATTGTCACAAGTAAATAACCAAAGTTTCCTTCTGAATTTATTTTTAACATGCCACTCACTAAGTTTCCTCAAGAAGTCAGAAGTATCTTTAACCACACTAGGGCACATATGCAAAAACTGACTTAGCCTTTTCTGCAGGTATACAGACAATGGTTCACTCACCCAACCCCTTCTTGAGGCAATAGGTCTCAGTGGTAGGTTGGTGAGCGACTTATGAATTTTAGGTATACCATGCATCTGTGGAATTCTGGGACAAGGCACAGTAAAGGAATTAAACAATTCAATATTTATATCACCACTAAGCTGCAAGTCGTATGTAGCCATGTTTACATCACTGATACATTTTCTAACTTCAGAAAAAAAATGATTTAATAAAGTTTTTGCTTAACGTTAAAGCGGTTTATTTCTGTCTATCGTTATTTTTCCAGTTACCACAGTATCAACCTTATTACCAGTAGAGTTTGTTTATGGCAAGGGACCACCAGATTGCCTTCCTTTTTTTGGGGGAGAGAGTCTTGGTTCTATTGGGTATGGCAAGATCCATGCATTTGTGTATGTGTTCGTACAGTGCATTGGTGTATGATTCAGCGGTCAAGCAACTATTCTCTATTTGCATGGGTGCCGTGAACTTAGCCACCTCTGTTTTTAGGAGCCCAAAGTTAGCTTTGGAGAAGTTTTTCATGGTGGTTACCTTTGCGGGGGGGTTGGGGGTGGGAGGGATTTGGATTTCCAAGGTGATTAGTTTGTGGTCGGATCTAACCAGAGAGGAGTTGACTATTGGTGTTAGAGCAGCAGTCACCCATGTTAGTAATGACCAAGCCAAGGATGTTGCTACCTCTAGTGGGGATAAGAATGAATTGGTCCAGGCCATTGGAATTAATGAATTCCAGGAAACGTTGGGCAAGTGTATTGGTACATGAGTAGTTTTTCCAGTTAATGGAGGAGTAGTTGATGTTGCACAGTATGAGAGTGTTAGGTTGGACCCTTATATTCTCCAGGGTGTTTAGGAATGTGGAGTGTGAGTCTTGGGACATAGTTGGGGACCTATAGCAGGCTACGACCTGAATCACTGTCTTAACCAATGTTAGTTGCAGCTGAAGTATCTCTGATGTGTTATGTTGGGCTACCAGTCTGGAGGTGTGCGCATACTTTATGAATATAGAAACACCACCACCTTTGGAGCTTCAGTCCAAGTTCTAGGGCCGAAAGGTGTGGAATGAGTTATAGACTGGTAGTGCAGGGGTGCTGTCTGATGCCTAGAACCATGTCTCTGTTACAGCACAAATGTCAATGTTCTCCATTTTAAGGAGTGCTTCGAGTGAATGCATTTTGAGGTTTAGACTTCTAACATTGAGCAGCATAACCCTCAGATTGCATTTGTTTGTAGCTGTTATGGTGGTAATTTGGTCTTTGGAATACCACCTAAAAAAGGCACTATAGGGGTGGTAAGAGCCTTGGTCAGTATCCAGAAGCCTAGGGGTGACAGATGCAGGCCATCTCTAGCAAAGCATCAAGGTCTGTTAATCATCATCCCAGGAAGACAGACACTGGATCCCCTTAGAATGACACCAGAAACTTAGCCAGTTGTTGAAATCAATCATTTTCTGCTTGTACTGTGGTATCATTCTGGGTGATGGTATTTTGCTGCTCAGGGCTAAGGTTATACCTAATTGTTTGGAAAGTCTGCTAATAGTTTCTATGATTATAATGTTCTTTCTAAGTCCACAGCAGTAAATTTTCATCACAGGTTACATGACTGGGGAGGTATCAGTCACTGTTCAACTCCTGTTAATTAACAAAATAATTTTAAACACAATTATTATTTTAATCAATTAGAGGTGAATGTCAGGAGTTGTCACCATTTAGTAATATGTCTTCATCAGTTAATAAAGTAAGTAAATTATCAACCATGAGCTTTCTAATTCTGAATAAACTCCTTGTCTTACCTTATTTTCCCTTTAAAATCTGCAATATCTGGTTCACGACCACCAACCATTGAAGAGCCAACATTCTGCCTCTCAGTAGTCATCTTGAGATTAGTTCTTCTAAAGAGCATATGAATATTATTTCCTGGAGACTACTGATCGCCAGAAAGCCTGATAATTGCTTCATAGGTGCCAACTTGGAATCTGTGCTTCTATTTTGCTCCTGGTAATAGAAGAAGCAGAGGGCATTGATTCCTGATTGTCATTGATTGGGCAGTGAGTGTCTGTGTGAGACTTCCTGATTGGTCTGGTTGCTATTCAAGGCATCTAGCAGAAAAAAGCTACAACAAGCCTACAGAACCTTGCATCACCTGGGACAAGACTGATGATCACCAAAGACACTGTCACCTGCTTCATATCTTGGGATTGGTGTTACTGTTTTACTTCTGGTGAGAGAAGAAGCAAAGGGACATTGTATCCCAGCAGCATGAAGTTATGGCAAGACGAGAACTAGTAGTAGCCAGGTAATAGCTGGTAAGGTGAATCCCCTCTATTCATCATTCATGACAAAGCTATTTTTTTTCTTTTCAGTAAGTACTACTTGATTATTTACTGTCAAACCTAACTTCAGAATACCTCCCTAAATATCTCCCTAAATGCTTCGTTCATAAATCATCAGCATGTACTTTAGCAGTTTCCCCTCAAGTGTTGGGCAGTATCCTGTACAGATGCAGGCACCTTGAGCTGATATTTTTCTTGCAAATGCACCATTGAAATTTCACCAGTCCCTAGCTGCACACCAGATAACTAGCTTACAGTAACAAGTGCTGTCTCCAGAGTTGCAAACCATATACTCCTGACTACTTTATATTGTCAGCTCAGCTGTTTAATCAATCAAAAAGGCCCTGTTGCCATAGATATGAACTTTCTCATTATCTCCACTTCCAGCTTGGTGGATATGGACATCCTAAGGCAATATATAAACTGCCTCATGATTACTGACAACCAGCCAATTCCCAAAGAAACTAATAAGCTATGTGAGAGACATATTTACATCGTCATTGGAGGCAAAGCTCTCACATAAAAACACTCCTAATCAGGTTGTCAAAAGTACAAACACTGAACTCATCACACATAATACAAAGCAGGCACATAGACCCAAATAAGCTGAGGCACTTAAATGTAACCTTGCTAACCTCAAAAGTCCTGCTAGGTGATGTACACATAACAAACTATCAGCAGACCCAAATGTACTCTTTCAGAACAATACCCATATCAACACGCACAGCCACATCTCATGAAGCCTCTTCTTCTAAGCCCATAAAGCAAGCCACCACACTATTCAACTTTCTGGCCATTGTTGACTCCATTTTGAAACACACTGATGTCCCTCTAATCAGGTTGAGAAAGGAGAAAGTCACAGTCAGTTGTGTATCAGGGGACAGGATCTTCCACATTACACATGCACTCGGGTCATTGGTCCACAAGTACCAGTATGACTCAATCTTAGTCCACGTGGGTGTAAATGACTTGAGATGCTCCTCCCTAGACTATATGAAGAGGTATGTGTCCTTGGCTGGTATAAGCCTGGCATTGAACAGCATTCTGTCATTCTTCCATTATCCTCCCTCATAGTGCCTTTTTTAGGCAATGTTAAACCACAAATATTCCAACATAGCAAATCAAATTCAGGAAAATCTAAAGTTGTTACTGTTCAGTGCTAGGAGTCTAAACAAGGAACTCTATTCTCTACAAGCTCTCCTCACACTACATAATGCTGACATCTGTGCAGTCACTGAGACATGGCTTAAAGCAGCAGAGAGCACCCCAGCAGTGCAGGGCTATAATACCTTCCACACATTTAGACCAGCTACTACAGAGGCAGAGACTAAAGGTGAAGGTCGCAGTTTGCATCAAAAATAAATATACTTCAAGGCTGGCCAAACAGGATGATACACTTGAGCTTCTCCATGTGCAAATCACCATAGCAAAAAACATTCCACTTCCTTGAATGCTATAGGTCCTTCTCTACAACCCATGAAACCTATAACACATACTTAATATGACTGGAAACCTTTACCATCTAACCCAGTACCATATTCATGGGCGACTTTAAGTATTCCACCATTAACTGAGAATCATATATGACACTAAACGTGCAGGCACAGAGATTCCTGAATTTTGTAAACACAAACTCCCTGAACCAGACTGTCAATATACCAGCCAGAGTTGCAAATGCACTTGATCTGGCCCTTACTACAAGTTTAGAGTGCTGCACACCCCCTAGTGCAATGTTCTGTCTAGTAAAGTCAGACCACAAAACAGTTCCCTTTGAAGTAAACAGTAGCATAGCATGGGTTGGGCAAGAGGGGAAACTACCTTGGCAGAAAATTGTTGTGGGGTGTGATCTGCCAATCCCAATCTTTAATGCAATACTTTCTTTTAACATACAGTATTGTATTTGTGGTCAAACCTGTGCTCTGAAGTGATCCATATGATCTAAACTGTAGCATCTGCTTACTACATTGTAGCAAGCAGTTTGCTACAGTTCAAAATAATTTTTTTTTAACTAAAACCTGTAGTGCTCTGTGCAGACAGGGTATAACCTGTAGCAACTGTTTACTACATATGTAGCAAGCATTTTCCTACAGTTTAAAAAACATTTTTTTAAGTTTGAGAGCTGGAGTGCTCTGTGCAGACAGGGAATACTGAAGTTGTTCTGAGGACAGGGAGACAGAAACAGGGCCTCAATAGCTGAAGCAGAAGGGGAGGGGAGGGCATGTCATACAACCGGCCACCTAGATGGAATACAAGAGCTGTGGTGAGCATAGATTATTATTATTTTTTTTGCTATTCACTTAAAGAGCTGAGGTGGTGGGCCTCTGGCTCATAGTACCATCTCAGGGTGCTGGTAGAACCAGCTACACTTCTGGAAGTAGAAATAAAAGACAGAATCCCAGCTAATGCTGGAATGTTCAGCAACTACTCTAAGGCTAACTTCCTTGTATTAAGTGATAATCTGAAAAAAAATAAAGTCCCTGAAACCCTGAGAACAGTGCTGTCTACATGGAACTGTGCACATAAACCCAATACATATATGTTAATGCTGCACAGAGTCACTACCCACCAGGAATAAGTACAGAACTAACTCAAAAAGCAAGCCACCCTGGTGGAATCACATCAATAGGTTGTATAACAGAATGAAGAAAGTCATGGCAAAAATTAGGAGGCATAGCACCCAGTAGGACAAGATACTCTCATCGAACTAAACAAACAACTTACAATACAAATAAAGTCTACTAAAGCCAAATTTGAGGTAAGTGTGGCCTCCCTGGTTAAGAACAGCAACAAAGCATCTGTTAGCTATTCCTGCAACATCAAAGGCAATACACAGTTGTGTGCAGAGCTCATTGTTAATAGACCCATCTATACTGAGACAGAAGAAATAGCAAACCTACTGGTAGATGAATTCACTTCTAATTTTACTCATCTCTTGCCCTCAGCATCCCCTCGGGAAATACCATCAGATATAACACTCCATACTATCACTAGGGAACAGGTCCTCAATGCTCTCTGTAAGACCAAAAACACTGCATTGATGGGCCCAGGCAATATCCCAGGCTGCTTTTTAGATATCATGAAACATGATCTATCAGGTTCTCTGGAAACATTAGTTAACTGTAGCCTTCAAACAGACTTTGTGTCTCATGAATGGAGAACAGCATTTCATCCCTCTGCACAAAGATGGGCCATCTACAGATGCTGTAAATTACAAACCCATAATTCTCACTAATATGATATGCAAATCCATGGAAAGATTCATCACAGAAATGATCAGTAATGTCAAAAAAAAAACCCAGACTCTGGACCAAATCCAGGTTGATTTTCTCAAGGGCAGGTCATGCCTTCACAACCTGGTAGCCTTCTATGATAAGGTCACCAAAGCAATGGATGAGTTCAAACAGTTCACAGTGCTACCTTGCCCTAGCCAAGGAATTTGACACAATACCATTGTTGACAGACCCATGAGGTTAGTTATAAACCCTTATGTCACACAGTGGATAACTGCCTGACTCACAGACAAGATCCATGAAACTAGAATTGAAAAGTGTACCTCTACAAAGAATCCAGACATCAGTAGTGTCCCTTAGGGATTGGTCCAGGGATGACTCCTTTTTGGCATGTAATTCTCTGAAGTCAAGGCCAATGTCAAGGTCCTCTGGGTGACCAAATTTACAGATGACTGCAAATTAGGAACAGTCATATAATCCCCCACTGACACTAATGTTCTTCAGAAGGTGCTGACACATACAAAAACCTTGTGTCAGAGCCATGGACAAACTAAATGCCAAGAAATGCATAATACTGTCCTTTGAGAAGTCATCCATCCCTGGTAACTATCATATTGACAATACACCCTAAGAGTCAATCCAGTTGTCAGGCACTTGTAGACACACATGGACAGTAAACTAGCCTTTGACCATCATATCTCTACAGTAGTGAGGAAACATTTTATTTTGTGCAACTTATAAATAAAGGCATGGCATCTAGGTCCAAGGAGGTAATTGTCCCACTGCATTTTGCATTCATCAGACCTATTATAGTCCTCTGCAGACTACTTTAAAGTCCTGTCCCTGTATTCTGTCTCCCACAGGCTATTGAAAGGAGATCTATGCCTGGCATACAAGACATTATCAGACTCCACCCTGATGGACCTTTTGCATATTCACAAAACAAACAGCACCAGAATTGCACATTCTAAAGAATTAAACCTTGCTTGTGAATAAGTAGGGCCTGCTGGAGAGACTGGTGTGTATCTCAGACACTACCCCTTTTCTGGAACAGGCTCCTCATCCATGTGAAGCAGAGTTCATCACTAACTCAATTCAAACATAACTTGAACAACTGGATGGAGAACAGGCAATTCATGTTTGACAGCTATGTCTCTAATGGACTTAATCAGCATGTAAATGGCTCATTTTCCAGGCCCCTTCTTGTAAATGTTTGATCTCCCAAGCCCATGCGTACACTTATCAGGTGTACCAGAACTTGTCAGAGATGATGCATAGCTAGGCTTAAAAAGGCCCCAGTGGTATTTGCGTAGTACACACCTATGAACCTATGATTAGCTAAAAGCATTGTGTGTGTGTGTGTGTGTGTGTGTGTGTGTGTGTGTGTGTGTGTGTGTGTGTGTGTGTGTGTGTGTGTGTGTGAGTGCACATGCCTAAGAGGGCATTCAAAGTACAGTTAGAATGGGCAAGTGAGCACTGGAAGGTAATAAAACCGAAAGAGAGAGAGAGAGGGAGAGAGAGAGAGGGAGAGAGAAAGAGTGGTGAGAAAGGGTTCTGACTAGCTAGGGCAAAGATTCTGTTTGGGGGGTGGTGTTCAGTGTACAACCTGTTTTGGGGTGTTGATGGTATAGACCCATACCGGTAGTGACAGTGCATTTTCTTTCATGACCAAGATTCACTTAATGAATTTAATATTTCATACTTGTATGCCTTTTAATACTTAATTTGTTCAGTACCAGTAGTATGATTCAGGACACCTTACTCCTAGTGTGCATCAGATTTTAGATGCAGATCATCTGTTTGTCAGCAGTGCAGCAAACCCAAAGGACCATATTCCTTATCTACTGGACTTCACAGTAGTTGGTGGTAGTGGGATTCAAATTCCCATCTGTCTGTTATTGACTAGTACTGATGGACTTCATAGCTGCTACTCATATGTAATCTGTAATAAAGCATTCACATATTCACAATGAATCTGTAAATATTGGATCAGTGATTATATTTCCTTTATAGTCTGTCAAGATTTCAAAACCTATACTGATTCTTTAATGTCCCTTATAACTATATGTTCAGCACTTTGACTGTTAAGTCCCATGGTTCACAAAGAAGCTTTGACAGAAGTTCCCTGAACCTATATTTTCTTGTCCAGGTTCATCATTTGTGTTATAACTTTTTAGATAAGCTGTTTCCCAGGTTTCTCATCTGTAACCTTTTGATCTGTTAAATGTTTGTAGGAAGGTAGCTCTCCTTTTCATCCGGTTTCTGAATTGCCTCCATTCCTCATATCCCTTTATCCATACTTCAGGCTGTCTTCTGTTCCTCTACTACTTCTTCTCTTCACTTTCATGATGTTGTCATTCTAGAATGTTTCTCAATTTAACTCTCATAACCTTCTTGGTTGGCCTTTTTATAACATATTTCTACTTGTGTTCCTTTACCGTGTACAACTAGAGTTCTCAACATGTCCCAGATTATTCTGGTTTCTGTGCCATAATTTTGCCCACTCGATCATTATCTTCATGTTAGTTGGCTGAATCTCATGCTGGAAGTTCACTCTGGCTTCCATTGACTTATTAACTTGTGATTTGGCTAGGGATGTAAATAACTTCTGGGTATTTTCCTTTGCACCTGCCATTCTAATCTCCTTAGTCCATAGTCTCCTCCTTCAATTCTTCTATTTGGCATACTCATCATTGGGCCAAAAACCTGTCTCTTTCCTCTGAAAACTAAATAAAAACCTGCATCCCCCTCCACCACAACATAAGATTTCTAGGAAGCAGATGGTAAACTCTGATCACTTTGGTCATAATTCTTATTTGGCAGTTCAAAAAGCAGTCCCAGAAAGCTCATCTAAATTGCCATGTAACAATTTTATACAAGCCATATCAATGTTCAACACATTCACCCTTTTCCAGATCCATGGACACATTTCTTTGAGTTGTAAGCTGTTCAGGTTGCATAACATGCACCTCCTCTCCTATCCACTGAGTGAGAGTCATGCTGTCTCTGTGAATCGTGTGAGTTTCTATATCAAATGTAGAATGATAGATATTTGATTTTCATAGGAGCTTGATCTATGAGAAATCACTGTGCTCACAGTCTGAGATATGCTGTACTATCTTGATTAATTTCACATTTTCTTTTCAACACATATTTTCAAACTACTCTTTCACGTACCTCTTAAAGTTTTACTGCAATAAATCGGGACAGAGCTACAAATAACAGGGGGAGCAAAGGTCCAAAATCGGGACATTTTCTTAAATATTATTCTTATAAAATTAGAAAGTTAATAGACTAGCAGGTTTTGTATTAGCATTAATTTTCTGTAGGGTATGATATCTGAAACTTAAATGTCTGTCATTATTTTCTGTGATCAAGCCTCAATGATTTGTCAGAAAACCAACATGTTTATGAAGGACAGACCAAAAATATGAGGCAAAAATCTGGACGTTCTATGAAAATCTGGACTGTTGAGAGGTGTGCTTTCACAACAATTTTGCTCTTTTTCTAGTGTGTATACTTCCTGCATGAATGCTGATATGATTTCTTCTTGGTCATATAGTTTTTATTTTGTCTCTCTATTTTTTCTTCAAAAGTTTCTGCATGTGGATTGGACATTGTAAATTGGCCCTATGTGTGAGTGTGTGTGCCTTCTGAGGAAGGTTGGGCGCCAGGCTGGCAACTCAACACTGTAAAACTCTATTGCCACTTGTTCTGCGGACCATAGATCCACTGCGATGACCCATTATGGGAGCAGCTGAAAGGAAAAGAAGATTTTTTCTTCAACCCTTTGAATCAGCAGTCATTTGTCTCAAGAGCTCATCGATTCAGCTGATTATAAGAAGATTGTTATTATTTGCTCCTTTTTATCTTCTTGACTTATTTTATCTTGGTTGATGTTTGATTCATGGGGCTTACTTATGTCACCTTCTGCAGTTCTGAAGGCCTTTGCTACTGTTTTTCCAAATATCATTTATTTAATCACCACCAGGAAAGGAGCCCAGGAATCAGACAGTAATCCCTGATGGACATTAGCCTCACCCTTTCTATCAGAAGCTCTTAAAAGACAACTGAGAGAGGTGAGATCAAACTGACTTTTGCAGTTTTGAAAGACATTTTGACAATTAGGCCACCCATCCGTCTTCCATAACACATGGTATAATGGCAAAGGCTGTATCTTTCTACTTAGTTCAGAGACAGATATTCTTCATTTCTGTTTGCTAACCCTCTTTGTATTTCTAAACTATGTATTGTGTCTTTATTTAAAGTATACTTTGCAGTAGCACTGACTTCCATTTTAATTCTGATTAGATTTCTGATCAAAGATATAACCATATTTTCCTTCCACAATTTAATATGTATTGCTTTTAGCAACAAACATCTGCTGGCATTTTCACTGATGACATTGATTAGCTTATGAAAAAACTAATCAATTATTAATTACAATCCCAAGTTCATTATCTCATTTAGTATCAGTTGTAAGTCCATTTTGTAATGCATATTTAGTGTTTTTACCCTTTTCATGACTCGTGCATTAATCATTGTCAGGTTTTTTATCCTGTACATAGTCTTAAGTGAGTTTTTTCTCAGCTAAAGCTAAGGAGTTGCATTACCCCACACTACAGTCTATCTCTTCATAGTCATCAGTGTTGTCTTATAGGGTTTTTTTTAGATAGGACATGTCTGTTAGTAGCACTGATCTATCTCTGCTGGGTAACTGCAGTGCCAGATAACTATGGATTTCTCTGATATTCGTTTACTTGAGAATGCCTATGATGTTTAATTCAACAGAAAAAATGCACTTTGTAGGTCAGTATGGTTCAATGTATCTATTGCTAGTGCAAAACAGCATGCAAATGCTAACTAGTGGAATGTCAGGAATATCATTACTGTTATTTTGTTATTCTTAACTATTATTCTGGTGAAGAATTTTCTACACTATGCCTACCTGATTCATTCTGCAAGGTAACATGGTTATGCAGCTGTGGACTCTGTAACAAACATACTAAGCAAATAACTTACTGTTTTTTTTTTTCTCTTCTTATTCCTGATATAACTCTGTGCACTTTTTCAGGCACATTTTGTCAATAAATTAATTCTTAGAATCCATTTTTTTTATTTTTCATTCTCAGTTATTTTTATGCATTTTCTTTTGCTATATAGATATGTTCACCGAGGGATACTTAGCATTATTAAGAATAAGTTCAGAGCCCAGTCAAGTCTTTATATATTTGGTTTGAATCTTTGGAAATAAGCCAGTCACCTTTTGTAGAATTACAGCCCTTAATGCTTCTTAATCTTTCTTTCCACATTGTGAGAACATCTAGCTGCCTGTGATATTAAACCATATAATCTCACATGCCCATTTCCTTTTGTACTGTGGTTTGGTGTTTAAGCTCTTTCTGTTGTTGCATCACAGTTGTGCGTTCTTCCATATTTGCTTATTTTTAATAGATAGAAGTTTTATACTATTTTTCTTACAATATAATTGGACAGTATTGGTTTACTGCCCAGAATAGATTTATCAGTATATAACTATGCCTGGTTCTGTGATATACAGAGAGAGATAATGTCCTAAATGCACCCCCAGATGACTTCTATTTGCAGGTGGAAACAGAAAGCAGGGAAGATCCATTCAAAAAGATGGGGGTGAGTGGCTGGTGTCTACTCATCTGTCCTGGGGAAAGTACAGTGGTATGCCATACAGCAATGCTGAACCCAACAAGAGAGTGAAGATCTGGCATGTAGTGCTATAGATAGGAGTGATATCCTCACTAAAAATTAGATGTGTGGTGGCAGTGTGTGTGTGTGTGTGTGTGTGTGTGTGTGTGTGTGTGTGTGTGTGTGTGTGTGTGTGTGTGTGTGTGTGTGTGTGTGTGTGTGTGTGTCTGTGTCTCACTGCAGTTGTGAATCGCCACAGGCCAGTATTTGTTGCAGAACCCACATCTATCATGAGGAGCAGTTATGGTCAAGTAGCCCACATACTCAGTGTGCCCCTCAACTACAGCCCATAAGGCATAATGTACCCAACACTCTAGTCATAGGTGACTCTATAGTCAGGCACACTGATGTTCCACTCACCAGGCTAAACAAGGAAAAAGTTACTGCAAGCTGCCTGTCAGGTGCCAGGATCCACCACATAACGCATGCACTCAGGTCACTCCACAACAAATACAAATATGACTCTGTCATTGTCCATGTTGGTGTGAATGACCTGAGACGTACCTCCCTGGACTACATGAAAAGAGACATGGAGGAGCTCTCCGATCTTATAGCCCAGACAGATATGACCCTAGCCCTGGGTAGCATCCTGCCATCACCCAGAATGATACCACAGTACAAGGACAAAATCATTGACTTTAACAATTGGCTAAGCTTCTGGTGTCATTCTAAGGGAATGCAGTATCTGTCTGCCTGGGTTGACATGATTGAAAGACCACGCTGCTTTGCCAGAGATGGCCTGTACCTGTCACCCTTGGGATTCTGGATACAGGCAAAGGCTCTTGCCACCATTATAGTGCCTTTTTTAGGAAAGGATCAAATGACAAATTCACCACCATAACAGGTACAAGCAAGCAGAATCTGAGGGTAATGCTACTCAATGCTAGAAATCTAAACCTCATAATTCACTCACTCAAGGCACTCCTTAAAATGGAGAACATTGACATCTGTGCAGTGACAGAGACCTGGTTTAAAGCTCCAGAGAGCACCCCTGCATTACCAGCTATAATCCATACCACACACCTTTTGGCCACTAAACCCAGACCGAAACACTAAAGGTGGAGGTGTGTCTATATTCATTAAGGATATCCACACCTCTAAGCTAGTTGCTCAGCATAATGCATCCGAGATTATCCAAGTTCAACTAACTCTGGGTAAAACGGCAATCCAGATTGTAGCTTGCTACAGACCCCCCACCATGCCCTAGGATTCCCACTCCTCTTTTCTTGATACACTGGAAAATATTAAGGTACAACCCAACACTCTAATAATGGGTGATTTCAACTACCCTACCATTAACTGGAAAAACTACTCATGTACCAACTATTTTGCTCAGCGTTTTCTGGAAATCATCAATTCCAATGCCTTGGATCAACTTATCCACACCCCCACCAGGGGCAGCAATATCCTAGACCTGGTCATCACCAACATGGGTGACTGATGTTCCACACCAGAGGTCAGCTCCTCATTGGTCAGATCTGACCACTAGCTAATCACCCTACACATCCAAATCCCGCTCCCACCCCCATTATGAAAACAACTGTAAAAAATTTCTCCAAAGCCAACTTCATCCTTCTTAAGACAGAAGTGGCAAACTTCACGACACCCATGCAGATGGACAATAGAGGTACAACTGCTGAATCCTACACAAATGCACTTTATAAGCACTTACACGAGTGCATGGATCATGCTATCTCTAACAGAACCAAGATGCTATCCTTCAAAAAAAGGAAGCCAATCTGGTGGTCTTCTGCCATAAACAAACTCTACAACAGAAGAAAGAAACTATTGCAAAAAAGAGTAAAATCCTACGATTGGAGGAACTCCCTGGTCAGCCTCAGTAAGAAGCTGAGATCCCTCATAAAATCCTCCAATGCTAGTTATCACAGGTTCAGTCCTGGGCCCTCTCCTGTTTGGTATCTACTTCTCTGAAGTACAGGCTAACACAGAAGATCCTTGGCTAACTACATTCGCAGATGACTGCAAACTAGGAGCCATAATCAAAACTCCTAATGATGTGGACATCCTAAAAAAGGGCCTAACTGAGACAGATGCCTGGTGTCAAAACCATGGTCTCAAGCTCAATGCCAACAAGTGCATTGTCATCCCCTTTGGTAAAAACTCTGTACCCATGAACTAGCACAAAGGCGGTAGTCTACTTAACACCAAAAGTGTGATAAGAGACCTTGGGACACAGGTGGACAGTAGTCTCTCCTTTGATAATCACATCGCCACAGTGATCAGGAAATCCTTCTACGTGGCACACCTCATCATAAAAGGTTTCTCATCCAGAAAAAAAGAGGTCATTGTTCCCCTCTATTCATCACTCATTAGACCCATTATAGAGTACAATGCCCCTTTTGGTATGTACCTCACAAGACATCTACAACAGTTGGAAAGGCCGCAAAAATACCTCACAAAGAGGATTACTGGCCTCAAACAGATGC
Organism: Protopterus annectens; assembly: GCF_019279795.1. Taxonomy (NCBI): domain Eukaryota; kingdom Metazoa; phylum Chordata; order Ceratodontiformes; family Protopteridae; genus Protopterus; species Protopterus annectens. The sequence continues at coordinate 1,465,035,614 of NC_056731.1, read as the reverse complement.
CTTAGGCAGACCGTCTAAAAAAACTCCAGGTTTACTCCGTTGATATCGCCTACTCAGAGGCAATCTCTGCCTAACATACAAAGCTATGTCAAACCCAGAGCTGTTGGACATGCTCCACCTAAAGAAATCCCAATCCCTCCGAGCTACATGCTCTAGGGACCTAAATTTTGTCACCATAATAAACAGAACATGCTGGAGGGATAGATTCCTGTCCCACAGACTTCCCATACTCTGGAACTGACTACCTATCTATGTCAAACAGAGCTCCTCATTAGCACTCTTCAAAAAAATCTTGATGATTGGATGGGTAATAGGAAATTCATCCCGGGGATCACTTCTGTGGTTCTGCTTGACAGGGGCACAGAAAAATAATTTTCTTGGGTGGCGAAAGCCAGAGTACCTTTTTGACTAGGCTTGTATAGGCCCTAGGGCCATTAGCCTAGTACCTACCTATGAACCTATGAACCTAAGTGCAGGACCTAGCTATATATATATATATATATATATATATATATATATATATATATATATATATATATATATATATATATGTATATAAATGCCTGATCTATATTCCTGAGAGGAAGACATGAGGCCTATGGATTTTCACTTTTCACCCCTGGAAACAAGTGAGCCATTGGGGTTGCACCTTTTTCAGGGAATGAACTGGTTAACTTTTGGTCCTGGGGAGGAATGGATATTTGGCTGACTGCCAAAAGGTGACTGAAGTTAGTCAGTGCAGGGTCTAATAAAGAGAAAAATAAAGACAATGTAAACACGATTACTGTGTAACATACAAGTTTCATTTCTATTTATATCCAGTTAAACAATAAGTAGAGAAAAACAAACTATATATATCACATATGTTTTATTCTCCCTAAAACCAAGTTGTGTCTCTGACCTGTTGTATTAAACATAAGAAAAGACATAATGTAAAGAACACATGAAGTAGGTATAGTAATTCTTCAGGCTGTCATACTCACATAAATGATGTGAAAATGATGCAGGGATTGAATCAAGTGATTTACAAGCAGTTATAATAAAAGTATGTGTCACTTGAAAAAAAATAGTCAAGTATTCAGAACCAGCTATTCTTCTATACCATTAATAACATTTTTTAGAGCTGAAATGACAGCGTGCCTTTGTGAAGATGGATAATCATTTGATGAATGTTATCAAGAGGATGTCTTATTCCAATCGCTTTTGTTTAGAAAATGTTGTGTTTGATCTGCAGAGGAGGCATAATGAAGGGTTGCTATTCTTGGCATTCTAATGTAATTTGGGCACATATACTAGCATGACACTACCCTTTGCTTATCACCTTTATTCTTTATCTCAAAATAAGTGCAAAGGGCAATGTCTATGATGCAATAATTCAAGACTTTAAGATAACTAGAAGTGATGTGTGTACAGTCAAAATGTTGTTGCTGTAGAAATGACACATCACGTCTGGCCAAATGATATATTCTGAAACATGTTTGATGAAATTACATGGCCACATTAATAAGTACAATTGTTCATGTGTATTAGAGTTCCAAGAATACAGAATGGTAAGAATATGGCATGCAAATGCATTAAAATTCAGAGACTATGGGTGTTTTTTATATTCCTTATGCAGATGCAGTATGGCTATTAATGAGCTTAGCCACAATTCATAGAGGTCACTTACTCTAACGCACAAAGGCTGCAAATAATCTTATGCAAATTAAGTGAAAACAAGATGTAAACAAGGTAAGATGCAACTCCACGTGTGCTAATGTAGCATTGTATCACCTGGTTTCAATTCATAGTGGTATTTTTCTACTTTTCAACAACATCCACAGATATGTTATATAAAGTGGAGTCTCATGGATCCTATCTGCTTTGCAATCCATGCAAATGCTGTCACTTGCTGCTAGCCTTGCTATTTCTAGGTTAGAGTTGCTTGTCTTGGCTGAACCAAAACCCTTGTGGTGGTAGCTGGTGAAGAAGGAAGAGATAAAGGCAGAGGATAACTCATTATAAATTTGATAACCAGGTGATAGTTGACAGTTAAAGAGTGAACAAGGACATTATAAGGGTCTGAGTGGGTACATATGACCCCTCCATGGGGTACTGGAGCAATATGCGGATTTCCAATCCGTATAGACACTAAGGTATGTATAGCCCTCACTATACTTGCCAGATAGGCCATCCAGAGACATACTGGGGACACATTGAGAATTTCACATGATTTTGCCTTGAGGATACTGCAGCAGCTCCAGAACATACTCTTAGCACATGTGGATCAGTATATCTATTTCCCAGTGTAACCTCAGGATCAAGCCAGGAGAATATCTGCTTTTATGGAGTGTCATGTTTCTCTGTAGTACTCTATGTGATAGATTGTGCTAATGTTGCAATTAGGGCCCCATCTAGTCCACGGGGGGGGGGGGGGTGGTGGCAATACTACAACAGGAAGGGCTACCATTTCATCAGTTGTCAACTACTGCATGATTCATGGAGGTGCATCACTAATGTCTCCACCCATCATTCTGGCAGTGCATGTGATTCTCATATCTGGCATACTAGCTCACTTTACCACCTCTCCCTGCATAGTAGGATGCCCAGTGGTTGTGGTGTTGGAAATTTTTTATATTGTATTTAAGTAGTTATTTATGATAAAATGTATTGCTGCATACTAAATCACTTTTTCTTTGTTTTGTACACCCCCTCCTTCTCTCTCTCTTTTTTCTTTTTCAGGTTATGCTGGATATCTGCTGGAGCCATGGCTCATGACACCAGTGAGAAATCCAATGGGAGCTGCAGAAGATACCTTTAATACATCCCAGACTTGTACTGTCATTGAGAGGGCCTTTGACCTTCTGAAGAGCTGTTTGATGTGCCTTGATGAGTCTGAGGGTGCCCTTCTGTAGGACCAAGCTACTCTGTACAGGATATTTAACTGCATGTTACATTCTGGATAGCATAGACATGCGCCAGTCTGGTGGTGAAGTGATCCATGCTGTCACTGCAGTTCCCAATTCCAGCCCTACTGTGACTAATAATCCCCAGCCAGCAGCAGTAGTAAAGGAACTGTGCAGCAGGCTTGTGAACTGTATATGGCTGCGCAGATAAAGAGGTGGCATATAGTCCAGAACTCTGAATCACTATATTCAGTTTACTGTTTCCTTTATTGTGAAAGACACAGAGTATAACTGATCAAGTGTTGATATTTGTGGGCTCTCTTATGTGGTGCATAGTCTACTGTCACTGTTCATCTAACATTCTCTCGCATCTTAAAATATTTTTTATTAGTTTTACAACAGTTACTTATATTATTGTTTGTAGAAGTTATGCCTGATCGCTCAGCCGTGCACTGACTCCTGTTTCATGATGTCATAAGGCATATCATATAAGTAATAACTACTCTTTAACTGTTTTGCAAAATAAATTCTGCTGAAGTGGTGTACATAAGTACGCATGTACTGAATGTCCTCTTTTGGAATAATTAGAAAAAGCAGTTATTTCACTATTTGATGACTTCATGCACTGTATTTGAATGCAAATGTTTCATATTTTTTATAGTTTGCAATTTATTGTCAGACTAAAATATGCTGTTTGCTAAGATACTGCACTCCAGATTATTTTTATTTTCTCATGCCCAGTAAGTACTGACTTTAGAGACAAAAATATCATTTGTGCAGTGGTGAAGGTGAAGTGGCAGTACTGTTTGCTTAAATGACAGGATACTCATTTAAATGTATAATTTTCTCATCATTATGCTACTATGAAAAGTTGTGTACTAATACTTTTCAGGTGTAGGTAACTGCCAGCTGTAGAAATGTTAATCTATAGAGGACTGGTGTTAATAATTACAATGCCATGTTATGTCATACAGGTTTCTTTCTATGGTTCCCTGAGGTTCTAGTCAGTGCAATTACAAGAATGTAATGCACACAGTTGTAAAGTGTTACAACCACCCACATTTTTTGGGGGTGTATATTATTTCCCTTCTAGTTAACCATTCAACAGTCTTTATGTAGGTAAAATTATGAAATTGTAAGTGGCAGAATTGCAAAGTTAATTCACAGTGCTTCAAGGTCAAATGAACCATACATACCTCTTAAGGATAGGCTAGGTTACCACTGAAATGATTTTGAAGAGGGGCTATCATGATAGCTGCATGGTGAGTCGGTTCAATGATGTGACTTAATTGATGCAGGTGTCCTTCCAGGTGCTGATCTAACAGTGCTTTGTGAACATGATCGGGACATCAAAGTAGAGGTTCTGGCAGATGTAGATGAAGGATGACATAGCGTATATGACATCTGCTGTGATTGCTCTCCCTGACTAGTTACATTACATTCCTGAGCAGCACTTGTAGTCTCATGTGATCTCTCCCCAGGGGTCCAGATGGTACCATGTCCTCTTCCCCTTCCAAGAGTGACTCCTACTTGAGTCTGGTAAGTTCTAACTAGCTTATGAATGGAGGTGGCCATGGATGCTTTGTGTGCCTCCCTGCTACACATGAGTGTGATCATGGCATTATCCCTATTCTCTGCCATTTTGAGGTAGTACAGAAATCTTCATGCTAACCCTTGAGGACTATGACCTTTTCCCTGTGACTCACTGTAGCAGTGATCTGAGCACTAACAATATGACAGCACATTTGCTTCTGGGCAGGCAGTGCCTTTCACATTTCCTGAAGTAGCTTTAACAAATATCTGTACCTGCATCCCTTTTGTAAAACTGTCACTGTGGACACTGTTTCCTCTTAATGCCTACATTAATCTTCCAATTGTTCATCTGGATTTGGTGATACTAGGGCAGAGGTGCATGGCTGTTCAACATGTATAGGCCTGAGTGCAATGTCAGCACGTCCTTGACTTTACGAATGCACTGTCATTTCCTGTAGAGTTGCTAACATGTTTTGCAGTGTAAGATCCTGCCAATTAACTTGGGGACTGTGTGCCACTTTCCTCAGGCTGCCTCATAAATATAACTATGTTTTTATCATAGGTTCATAGGAGGTTACTAGGCTAACTTCCCTAGAGCCCTTACAAGCCTAGCCATATTTATCCCACGTTGCCCCAATTGTTTCCATATTTATCCTGAGTTGCCTTAATTGTCGGTGGTTAGATGACTAAAGTTCGCAGAGGTAAGAGTCTATGGTAGTTAATAACAACTTCTTCATCCAACAGGGACATGGGGACCCCCCAGGAGTGAATTTGCAGTCATCCATCCATTAATCTATGTTGCATTTGAAGATGGTCAGGGAATGGCTCTTCACTTGAATTGTAAGCTTGTTCCAGAGAAGTAGCAGTCACTGGGAGATGTATCTGTCGATCCAGCATGACCTGTTCATGTCAGAGACTAGATTAATGTCCCTGGAGTGAGTGACCCTCCTGCAGTTTGATTCATGAATGTGTAGCACTTCTATCAGAGCCATGTCAAAGACTGCCCTGCAAGCCAGGCACAGGTCACCCCTGAGCAACCTGTAGGAAACAGATTACAGTGAAAGGGCTTTCAATCTTTCCATGTAAGACTTGTTTTGTGTACCCTATAATTTCTTGGTGAGAAACCTCTGTGGACTCTCCCATTGTTGCAGGTGTCTGATGAGGTATATGTTAAAGGGAGAATTGTACTCAATTATTGGTCTGATGAGGGCAGAGTATAATGGAATTATAACATTCTTAAATCTAGATGCAATGTCTTTACTTATAAGATGTGTCACAAAGATGAATTTCCTTATTACTGTGGATATGTGGTGGTCAAAGTTCAGATTGCTGTCAACCTGAGTACCCAGTTCATGTACCACTGGGTCCACACTTAGGTGGGGTGCTGTTTATAATGTAATTAGCAGGGATGTCAGCTTTCCCAAAGGGAATAATAATGCATTTTTTGCATTTCACTTTAATCCATGGCTTTGACAACAATCATTTTCCATGTTACCCTGTCTGTAGTATATTAACATTGTTGGGGAACTAAATTTCTAATCATCAGCGAACTGGTTGAGCCACAGGCCATCCACGTTTGCCTGGACTTCTGTGAAATAAATTCTGAACAGTGAGGGGCCCAGCACAGAACCCTGTGGTATGTCACTGGTGACATGTCTTTTGCTAGAGGTGAAGTCACCCACTTTGACAGTATGTATCCTGTTGGTGAGCCAGTTGGCTAACCATCTGGTAATGTAGGGGCTAATTCCCAATTGGGAAAGCTTCTTTATAACACCTGAGTAGAGGATTATGTCAAATGCCTTGGCCAGGGCAAGATAGGTGGTATTCACTGTATTTCCATTGCCCAGGGCCTTGGTGACTTTCTCGAAGATGTCAACCATGTTTAAGAGCCATGATCTACTTTTAACAAATCTGAACTGGGTTGGGTCCAGAGTTTAGAGATGACCTATGTCCATGGTAGTAAAGTCCATAATGATTCTTTTCATGGCCTTGCAGATGAGGCTAGCAAGCTTATGGGCCTATAATTCCCAGGGTCAGTTGATGGGCCCCCATTGTAAAGAGGGATTACTGTTGCTGTCCTACATTCTGCCAGAACATAGCCAGTTCTCAGGCTGTGGTTAAACAGCGATTCAAGTTGGTCTGCTAGGTCATGTTTTAACTTTTTTAAAAGGCAACCTAGGGTGTTGCCTGGTCCCATTGATGCTGTGTTTTTGGCCTTGCAGAGCACTGAGATGACCTGCTTTCTTGAGATAACAGGCTGAGGAATGGTGGTAGGTATACTTTGGGGGATGACTGGATGGGACAGGGGGGTGAAGTTTTCTCCAAATCTGTCAGCTAGCAAGTTGGCTATTACCTCTGGTTGAGTATGAGTGGTGCCATCTGGAACCAGTTCAGTGCATAGTTGGGTTTTCCATTTTAGATTTCAGATGTAGTTAAAGAATGCCTTGTGATTATCCTTATCTAGGGAAGCCGTTTTTACTTTGTGATTAGTTTTGAAGGACTTGACAAGATCTCTAGTTTGTTTGTTTAAGCTACAGAGGGATTTTTTTTCCTCTGCTGATCCAGTTCCCTCTTGTTCTTGGGTATTAGTTTCTTTCTCTTGTTGTATAGCCTGTTTATACTAGGCCTCCACCAGGGTGGCTTGTATTTTTTTGGCAAAACTGGTTTAATCTGATCAGGTACAGCTGATTCTATACAACTTCTTAAGTAGTCATACAGGGCATTGATGTACACTTCTGCATAGGAGTCCATGTTATATGCATTCAAGGGGGCTTTGAAAATTTTTATACCATCACTTAGTACGAGGTAATTTGTCCTAGAAAAAAATCTTAAGCATTTTTGAGCTTAATTAGGTATCTTGTCTTATAATTACACCAAATAAGACTGATTTATTGTCCAGTCTTACCATGGAGGATATCACATGGGGGGGTGCAATGCCCTCCTATGTTAGTGACTACTATGTATAGGACATTTAAGCTTCTTGTGGGTGTGCTGAACATTGCACTGACAAAGTCCAAGAACATCTGAGTCAGCATGTTTGTGATAGTGTATGTTTCCCAGTCAATGGTAGGATAATTAAAATCACCAATGAGTAAGGTGTTGGGTTGTACAGCAAGTGATACTAGTAAGTCCAGGTATGCGTTTTGTGTTTCTTGGTGGGACTTCTAACTAACTATGATGTGGTAGGGGGCTTTGCCTATGGAAATGGAGTTTGAGTAGCTTAAGAGAGTCACACTTTTTGACCAGTCTTGAGGTATACTTATCCTTAATGAAGATGGATACACTTCCTCCTTTGGTTCTTTCCTACTCGGATTGTGGTCTGAATGAATGGAAGGCATTGTAGCCCTGCATGGCCGGGGTGCTTTCCATGCTTTTGAACCATGTCTCAGTGATTGCACATATGTCAGCATCTTCCAAAGTGAGGAGTGCTTCCAGGGAGTGCAGTTTTTTGTTTAGACTCCTAGCATTAAGCAGCAGTATCTTGAGTTTATCTAGAGAGGATTTTCTTTTATGTTGGGAGGTTAGTTATTTTGCCACTGCCTAAAAGAGGTACAATAGGATTGGCTAAGGCCTTTGCAGTATCTAAAAGCCTAAAGGAGGCAGGTGCAGGCTATCTTTGACTAAGCAGTGTGGCCTGCTAACCATATCTTCCCAGGCTAAAAGATATTCAATCCCCTTGGATTGACACAAGAAGCTAAGCCAATTGTTAATGTCAGTCATTTTTGTTTGCATTGTGGCATCACATGTGGTTGAGTGACTTGAGTGCTTTCAGTGACTTGTCAGATTCTGGCAACTGACAGGCAGCTATCTGTAACCTGTTCCTTATACAGCCTGGTGAGGGGAACATCCATGTGTCTCACAATGGAGTCACCTATGACCAATACATTAGGTTTTATGGTGTTAAACCTTATGGGCTTATTTGTTGAGAGACTGGTGTGTATTTATTATTATGTGTTGTGGTTTTTTTTTTGCATTGTTATGTGTATAAGTGGTTTCCATCTGGGAGGCCTCTGATCTTTTGGTAAGTTACTAGTGAGTACCTCCACATGTGTGGGTTTATGTGTCTTGCCCTTATTTTGTGTGGGAAGTGTGCATGTGCTGACAACCTGTTTGGCATTCAGTTTCCTTATGTGAGAGTCTTGCCTCTAGTTTTATAGTGTAACTACATCTCTCACATAATGTATTTGTTTTTTAAAGTGGTTGTCAATATACATGAGAGAATTGCTACACTGCCTTAGGATACCCATGTCTATCAGGCTGGCCAGAGAGATGATGGAAAATTGCCCATGAATGACAGCAGGCTCTTACTGTATGTCTTATTAGGGAAGGAAATTGATTAATTTGACAGGATTGTGATTGCAGTGCCAAGAATGCAAGAGAGACCTATACTTTGTGCAAGTTAAGGTTGATCAATAAGGTACCGCTGCTCAATGCTCAACTGAGTTGCTCATAGAGCAGCAGAAAAGCTTGGAAGGGTTTTACTGACAGCTGTTTAAGGAAAAATTGAGGTCTTAGCTTTTGCATCTATACAAGGGTACTGTTTACCTCTGCTGCACAAAGAGGAGCGCCACACAAATGCGAGGCTTAATTGCAAGCAAAGAGAAACAAATTTTAACTGTCAATCAGGAAAGCACACAATAAGCCTTCCACCAGCAATCCCCAAATCAGACAGGTTAGAGCAGTACACATCTGCCACAAGACTATAGAAAAAAACACCTTAATGTGTAATAGCTGGTTTAGATTCCCAATGTAACAAGACCAAACAAACTACCTATAACAGCCTAATAACTAACAGATACAATGTAATACAGTGCAATTAACTACTTTAAATAGCAGTAGACAATACATTTTTGAAACTGCTGAAGTACAGTCACAGTACATAAGAAAGTGCAAAAAGATACTTAGAGCTATTGTGTGTGTTTCCCAGCTCAGATAGACCAGGTAAATGCTTACTGCTGCTAGATGAATAATCGCAATCCTCCTAATGTAAAAGCATGATAAAGGAGTCTCTGGAGTGAAATACTATCACAAAAAACCCTAAAAGATATGAAATGCTACCACAAGCAAATGTAAAGGTATGGATACAGCAGTGTACTTTAAACAGCTTATAAAAGTGTGATTATTCAATAAAAGTCTTCACTTTGTATAAATGCGCAAAGAGTCACTCAATTGTATAGAATTTATAAAGGCACTAAAAACAAGATACACTGATTAATAAGCCCTCCAGACAATAAAACTACATGCAGAAATCTCAAGTGTTTCTCTAACCTAAACAAACCAGGCTACTTCCCAGTGCACTAGATGGAAAATTCACTGACATATTAATGTAAAAATAAGTGCTTGCTAGATTGTAACAATACTCTACTTTATCCAACAGCTAGCTAGATAATGAAATGGAGGAGCTTACTAAAACATGTGAAATGTGCAGCCTAGCTTAGTGTCTATTTTTCACATGGAGCAAAAACACCAGGCCAAGCAGATTTCTTAAAACAGAAAACAAAATGGAGCAGGTAAACCAGAAAGCAACTTTGTCACTCACAGACAAGAAGATATAGGTTTACTTTCCTCACTCTGCAGGGTATCACAAGCAGTGGTTTAGTTTATGCAGGCTTGAACTCTCTTTTGGGAAAGACAAAGACCCAGAAATTCACTGTGTTTTTAAGTATCATTCAAACAATTTAACCAATGAAAAAAACATGTGAAATGTGCAGCCTATTTAATTTATGTGTCTACCTCTCACATAGAACAAATGCAACAGGCTGAAAAGATTTCTTAAAACAGAAAACAAAATGGAGCAGGTAAAACTGAAATCAGCTTTATCACTCACAGACAAGAAAATATACAGTAGGTTTACTGTACTCACCCAGCAGCGAATCACCAACAGTGTTTGAAATCTTTTCAGACAATAACAAAGGCCCAGAAATTCACTATGCACTTAAGTATCACTCAAACAATTTAACCAATGAAAACATGTGAAATGTGCACCCTAGCTAATTTGTTTGTTTTCCTCACCCATCAGGGAATCACCAGCACTGCTTAGTTTATGCAGGCTTGAAATCTTTTCAGAGATCCTACAGCCATTCTGCTGGTGATCTCCTTCAAATTTAGTGATATGGTAATACTGTTTGTTTCTGATGCTGACCCTGTAAACAAATTACTTAAAAACATTACTAATAAGGAGATAACATATACTTATCATGCATACTGCCTTCACTGATATTCTTTGCTTATGTAAATGGTTCAGCAATTAAAAGTAAATGCCATTTGTTTAATGTAATCTTTCATTGTCTGCATTCAAATTTCTATATGAATATATGGTATTTTTAAACAAGCCTTCATAAGTAGACCAGCATTGCCTCTGCAGACATTGGTAACAGCCAGTGTCCACACAACCTCTGATTATTCTAGTTCCATCATTATATGTGTCATACTCAACCTCATGGCTGGAAAGAAGGTATTCCTCATCTGATGTTAACTGGATAATTGTTGGAGGTCCCCAGTATTGGTACAGGCAATTGCATTCTGCTTCACTTTGCTTCTAGTATTTCTGACCATATCATTTGCCCTCTTCTTACACTATGCTAATATGCAGATTCTGCTGCCAACTGCATTAATATCAAAAGACAGGCTTTATTCCTCTCAACTTGTGTGGAACGCTTTTTACCAAAGAGATGTTTATCATATGCCCTATGGGCTGCCATAGGATCATAGGAAGTTACTAGGCTAATGGCCCTAAGGCCCTTAAAAGCCTAGCCAACTTCTACCCTTATTTTTACTATCAGCACCTACTGCTCTGTCCAAGAGGGACACAGGTGGAAACACTGGGGTGAATTTATGGCTACCCATCCAATCGGTGAATTTATGGTTACCCATCCAATCATCCAGATACTGTTATAGGACCGTGAAGGTGCACTTTTCCTTCTGACTGAAATTATTCTTTCTTTGCCTTGATCCCTTATTTTGTATCACTACTGCATATTAAAAAGCCATAGTCATACACAAAAACATTTGGATGTAATCATTATTCAGACTGCACAATATTGACTGTGTGATCAAAAAAAAAAAAGTCAGGTGACACAAACGTCATAGTTATTTACACATACAGTCCGGCCAGGTGAAGCTGTGCTATACATTCACATAAATAAAGCAAATACTTTTTAAATACTTCATCCTTCCTTCACCCCCTACCGTTGTCATGCATTTTATCATTTTTCATTTATCAGTGACAGTCAGAAATCCCACAGTAGAGACATGTGCATTGTGCCAAGAAACTATCAGTACCAAACCAGTACTTTACAAGTTAAAGGCTATACCATGTATGCACAATCACTACTTGACAACATAGTAATGATTTTCCTAAGTGATTAGTAATCACTTGGAATGCTGCTGTACTGAATTCCACTTTCAAATGACAGCTTTACACTAGTTATACTGAGATGTGAAAATATTGAGAAAATCAAATGGAGTCTTATGCATTACAGTTAGCACCACAACAATACAGAATCTCTGCCCATCTGACCTCCTCTGACACACCTTGTCACTTCTACCCACCGAAATGTTTATTAAAATTCATCATCTGCCACATAAGTAGATATATTTATGCACCCCATAAAAATGCATCCTTGATCCTACATATAACATCCAGATGTTATACTTCCGAAAAGATAGCTAAGGCAAAATACAGAAACATTGGGAATTATAAGTATTACATAATAGAAATTATTTTTGCATTTATTTTTATGCACAGCTAGTGTTGCTACCTATCCAGAAATCATAATGATAGTCCAGATGTCCAGAAAACACTGTACAGACTCTGGTATTCTGTTCATCCAAATGAGCAGAATGGTGCATTTTGTAAAAATACAGACTCAGATTAACTTTTTTTTATGAAAAGCATCACTAATATGATGCACAAAAGTATGAGACCACCTAAAATCAGGGACATGTGACAAAATAAGATGCATATCCTTGTACTGATGTACATGTTGACATCATAATATGGGCAGGAAAGTGTGTGTAAAATTAGGCGGAGAGATGTGAAGCTATTGGTGGTGGAAGGGGTGTGGTTTCTGTCTGGCAACCCTATATACAAAATAAGTCAAATTAGAATATATTCCTTTAAAAAAACATGTCTGTAATAAAGGAGTTTGGTTAAACCAAACTTGCCAGTAGTAACAATACCTGCTGTAAATGCCCCTGCTGTTTATCTAAATTTGGTGAAGGTCATGTCACACCACAGAGGAAGTGGTTCTAAATCTTTGAATGACAACTCTGCACATAGTTTCTTCATTCTGGTACTAGCACTTTTAACCTGTTAAGGCATGAGGCTGAGCTCCATGCTGGCCAGATGCCCGATAAAGAGACCAAAATAGTGTTCTACCTTCAGAATTAGTGAGCACTAGAGGATCTTGGGATCAACAGTTCAGAGTAATGGTGAGTGTGGAACAGAGGTGAAGAAGAGAGTACAGGCAGGATGGAGTGGGTGGAGAAGAGTGTCAGGAGTGATTTGTGACAGACGAGTACCAGTAAGAATGAACGGGAAGGTCTACAAGAGGGTAGTGAGACCAGCTATGTTATACGGGTTGGAGACAGTGGCAATGACAAAAAGGCAGGAGTCAGAGCTTGACGTGGCAGAGTTGAAGATGTTAAGATTTGCACTGGGTGTGACAAGGATGGACAGGATTAGGAATAAGTATATTAGAGGGTCAGCCCAGGTTGGAAGGTTTGGAGACAAAGCCAGAGAAATAAGATTATATTGGTTTGGACATGTGCTGAAGAGGGATGCAGAGTATATTGGGAAAAAGATGCTAAGGATGAAGCTGCCAGGTAACAGGAAAAGAAGAAGGCATAAGATAAGGTTTATGGATGTGGTGAGAGAGGACATGCAGGCGGTTGGTGTGACAGAGCAAGATGCAGAGGACAGGAAGAAATGGAAACAGTTGATCTGCTGTGGCGACCACTAACGGGAGCAGCCGAAAGAAGAAGAAGAAGAGGATCTAAATGGAAAAAAAACGATATCTGGAAGTAGTTGTGTAAATATTTGAAAACCCTGACAGGGATCACACAGTCCATCCAGTAGTGTTGTCAGAGGTACGATAATCTGAAGGAGTACAGGCCAGATCAGCTGGCTAAGTAGGTAGACCAAGTAGCAGCAGGAAGGCCAGAGTTCTACAGCAAGTATTTTTTTTGTGTGTGTGTGTGAGGGGGGGGGGGTAACATAGGTAAATCATACAACAATATTGCATAATTTAAAGTATTGGGTAGAAAAAATATGTGTACCTATGGAAATGTATATGTAAGGTAATTATAATGACTGAAAATAATGCATGTACATATCTATACAGAGAGCTACATCAGCACAAAAATATGTAATGTTTATTTGATAATAATTCCCTCTACAAATAGAAATGCAAGACATGTATGCATAAATAATAAAATAATATACAATTATAAATCTATATATACATATATATATATATATATATATATATATATATATATATATATATATATATATTTTTTTTTATAGATTTACTATCAAAATGTGGAACAGCACTTACGCAAAACTTGGATGGCGGAATTAGTGTTTTCCAGTTTCCATAATGCCGATCTGGAAATGTTTGAATCCTCATTAGCGAATGGTTGTGCGCATTAGCTAATATGGGATTGACGTTCTGATAAAAGATTGCACTACAGTAGCCATCAGGAAATTTACCCTTTTCCTCACTGTAGTGCGATCTTGAAGTTAAAATATATCATATAGAGGGAAGTGTGTGGGCACAGCCCCCCATATGGAGGGAGTAGGGTGGTTTGCCCCCTGCAAAAATGTTACTGGTAACACAGAATTTCATTCCGTGGTAACCATTGCTGACATGGTGGTAATTCTGTATTACCAAATTCGGAAAACACATTTGATCAAATTTTCCACATTTTGATAGTAAACCATATATATGATATCTATATATACACATATATGAAAACCACAGGTATACATCTGCATAACAGCTACTTGTTCATGTGTTTAGACAGAAAGAAAAAAAAATGTTTGCATTTTCATAGTTTAACTTCATATTGCAATAGGTTATATAGTAGTTAAATTACATGCAGACAGCTTGTATTGGGCCAGAAATATTTAATTGCACAGTAACTGTATAAGAAAGTCCTTTATTTGCAAAACTGTAAGAGCACATGCAAAATGGTTGAAGTCAGTCGGCAACCACAGCCTAGTCAGACAAGACAAGAGGTTGACGGAAGGGTGGTGGGACTTGGTGTACCATGATGTGAATGTCCATCACATACTTTATTGACAAATAACCAATATCATTAACTATGTATTACTTCTGCATATATTTTTAAATCATCACCTTATATGCTTAGAATTGTTCAGGAAGAAAACTATGAAACACAGATATTTGAACAGCTTAGGAAATGAAAACTTACATAACTTGTTACATTGTTCTATGTGTCTGCACATTCATGCTGAACTAGATTCAGAGAATGTTACATGCAGAGCAGAAACATTAAAAAAAAAGAATTCCACCCCAACTATCTACTTTGGTTTATTAGGGACAGGAAAGAGACAATTAGCAAAGTAAGAAAATTCAGATAGTACTATAGATTTGAGCAACTGTATGGGTAAAATATAATTGGAATGAAAGCAGTTACTTAGAAACAATAATAGTAAAGTTATATATAAAAGGCAAAAATTTGAAATTCAAGTAAACAAAAATTGGGTGAAAGTCTCTAATAACTGCAGAGAGCACCACCAGCAGATGTAGAGACCAAATGGGTCCACTGGTAAGCCTGAATAAATTAGTGGATACTAACTCTATGTTTAACTGAGTTCAATTAAAAAAAAAAAAAAAAAAAATATATATATATATATATATATATATATATATATATATATATCTGGGTCTCAATCAAAGGATCAAAGTTGCAGAACATTGAACCTCTGATTATCGAGAACCAGAGTATCAAAATTCTGCAATATCAAACCAAAAAAAAAAAAAAAAAACTAAAACATACAAGCTTCTTTTTTCAGGATTTTGCAGGAGGGCAAGCTCCCCTGCACCTGCCACCACCCTGCTACTTAAATATACCAACTCCGAGATAGCACTACAGTGAACAGAATGGTAAAGTTCTCGTCCCACACTGCAGAGCGATCTCCATTCACAGGGTTTGATATTCTAGAATTTTGATCCTCTGGTCCTTGATCATCAGAGATTCGATGTTCTGCAATTTTGATCATTTGAAAGGGACCTATATATATATATATATATATATATATATATATATATATATATATATATATGTATGTATATATAAAATTAACCGCACTCAAAAAAAACATTGAACAAAGAAAATAAATTTTAACTAAGAAATGAACTTCGTGACAATAACAGCATTCAAAAAAATAGTAAATCACACCAACAACTCTTGTAGTACTTTAGCGCTTTCATCTTATTTATTATCAAGACTTCTTCAGAAAGACATGTTTTATAACTATGAGCAACCATTTTCACTTCCTTTAAATACATTAGTTCTAGCAGGCCATTTAAATTAACAACAGTTCCTTTCCAATAGTAAAGTGTGAACAGGCAGGGTACTGTGTGCATTTTCATTAACATTACAATCGCAGTTACATAAGGTAAATTGGTCAGACAGTAATAGCCTTGTGGTGCCATGTGCATACTAACAGGGATTGTGTGCAAAAAGGGATTGTGTGCAAAAAAAGGGATTGTGTGCAAAAAGGGATTGTGTGCAAAAAAAAAAAAAAATTATTAAAAATATGGGGGAACTGGGAAGGATTAGAATCATGCTGTGATAATTCTAATATAAACACGTACTTTATGAGTCCCTGCCTCCAAAGGTAAGTAAAGAAGGGCATGGAGAAAGGTGGAGGAGTCAGGTAGAGAGTCCTACTATGCTTTGGTATCAGTGTGTGTGTAGAGAAATGTGTGGGTATGCCACCTGATGGGGGAGTGGAAGGAATGCAGTGTGGACTTGAGGGGGGGCTGTTAGGGGGCTGCCCATGACAAGGAGTGTGGAGCATATGAATAATAGTGTCCCAGAAGACTGTCAGTGCGGATGGTACCGCCCGTGGGCTGATTTGGATGGTATCACCCCTTGAATGGCTGCGTGAAAAGTGAGACTGGGGGGGGTTGTTGGTGGGGTCAGCGGGGGCTAGCCTGGTGACTGGGAGCATGTGTGTAGGGGGGGAGGCAAAAGTCAGAGAGAGAGAGAGAGGAAACACATTATATTCACTTGCACAGTTGTAAATCCATAAACACATTAAATCCACTTGCACAATTCTTCAAACCCTCTTGCACAATTCTTCAAACCCTATCATATTTCAATCTCTATACCATTTAAGTGCACATTTAATGTTCAGTGTCTCGTTGAGACCTGGATAGATATCAGCTCACAGTTCTATCTGCCATTTTAGTTCCCGGACTTGCAGGAATGTGTCCATGTCCCCTACAAATTCTGTTATTTTTTCCAGCTCTGTGAATTTGAATCCTGTGAAGTTTGGGCAAATAGCACTGTGTTTAGCCAAGGCATTCAAACTGTCCTGTTTGTGTATTGCTGCAGTGTGTTCTTTAATACGGCTACTCAGCTCGAGTGGCGCAACTCCTAGGTCAGCCTGCCCCTCCTACAAAGCCCCCAGCACACCCACCATCTGGGCCGTGAAGGTGCAGTGGTGACTACCTATGGGTGGGGACTTCAGTCCCACTGTTTCCATCTGGGGGCTCATGGGCTTGCGATTTCCAAACATCCCTCCCCGTCAAAGGTGTTCACCCACCACATGTGTCATATACTGCCCCTGTATGCATCTTGCTTGTCTTGTCTGTTTACCTCTATAACCTACCTCCCCAAATATACCTACTTCCCCTACCCCACATTCCACTCTCACCTGAAAAAAAGAAAAGGGCAATCTAATCCCAAAAAAAAAAAATTACGCCCCATACATAGCTGCCCATTTTGCACACATGTCCACTGGACACACGAAATGTTATTTAATTGGCATTACAACATACTTTGTTGTCCTCACCCCTCTCTCAGGGGTTGAAGGTTTCATATCTACCTCCAAATTTATTGCATATGCACAGCTGTTGCTTTTAAAGAAATGGGCAGCTATGGACCTTCCCTACACCTGTCCTGCACATCCCGAGCTATTCCATACTGTCTTTCCCTCTTTGTGCCCCTTTTTCACCACTTTCCTATCTCCCAATTTTTCTTTTCTTTCAAAGAAATGAGCACAGGGGTTAGCGGGAGTAAGCACTATTAAGCAGTAGTTAGCGGGTTTGCGCGAGTTTGCGCTTGTTTGTGCTTGGCTAAGCAATGGGCAGCAATGCACGAACCCACGCAAACCCACTTACAACTGCTTAAAAGTGCCTTAATCACTCTGTATGTGAGGGTCCTTGTTCTGCTCAGGAGCAAAATAAAACACCTCTGTCAGTCTCAAACCCCGGACCTTGCACACACTACACAACATGAAGTACCACTAAGCCACAGTAGATCTACATCAAGCTGCTGCTTAAATAAATATATTATGCATCAGAATGAGTGAATGTAAAGGAAAAATAGGAATACCATACCACACAACTTGTTCTGTGGATGTTGATCCACGGTTGTTGTGGGATTACATTACATGACAGTGATAAGAGAAGCAGCCATTCTAGCAGGAAATAATGTTACACCATCACTTTACAACCCCACACAGTATCACAGCAGGGCAAACACTGGCATATCTGTTTAGGGCAGAGGCCATACCTCCCAACTGTCCCTAATTTTCAGGGATGTCCCTGATTTTGAAACAAATTTTAGCTCTGTCCCTCTGAATCCCTCCGAAAACTGTTGACTTTGGCCAGAAAGGTGGTGAATTACACTTAATGAATAATGACAATAATTAAGAGTTAGACACTTCTTTTACTTCAGAAAAGGTGTATTAATGCATATGCTCTGATTCTCTCAATGTCTCAACTTAATGGCACTAATATTTTAAAGGTGTCCCTGACTGTCCCTTACTTTTTCTTTACTTTTCCCTGAGTCTGTTCAAATATGTACCTGAGTGGTTGAGAGGTCTGGCAGAGGCAGAAACACAGAGGCATATAAGCCTTTCTGCTGTTTCACACTGTGCAAATAGCTTTGGAAGGAGTTTTGGAAGCATACCCTTAGGTAGGAATAACACTGAAATACAAATGGATGTAGCCGTGTACTGGTAGCAACCAACTGTAAGAATGCCATTGCTCTGTTGCTGAAAAGACCTGTGTGCTGCACAGACAATAAATAACAGGCTATTTTCTGGCTATCATGTGGATAGGTCCACAGTTGGGAGTTACGCAGACAGACTACTTGCCTTGATAAACTAACACGTACAAAGCAACCCTGTAAGTCCAGCAAGATAAAATCCACACAATACTACTTACACTCTCTGTACTTTTGCAACTCTACCCAAATATAGAATATACCTGTGTGTGCAGGGTCTACCAAGGATGTAGGTAAGCATACTCACAGTACTGAAATGTGTCAAGTTTTTCTGAGCAGCTTGTGCTAATGTCAACACTAAAAAAGCACAAACTGTTTAGAACTGAGTAAATGAATGTTCACAGTATAGCAGTTCACAAACAATTCTTGTGCCAAAGGAATACATCTCAATAACTAGCTTTGTATGGTAGTTAATTGAAACAGTTGAAAAGAAAGTACATCTTTCCATGTATCTTGGGGTAGCATTTTGAGGGGTGAGTACATTTCTACACTGACAAGTGGGTACTGGAAGCAGCAACATTAGGCCTGAGTACAAAATGTAAATCTCTGGCTACACCCCTGGCTTCTGATATAAGAACTATACCAATATTTTGTCTTAAACAATGATGTCCACAGCAAACAAGGATGATCTCCATCTTGGAAAGCTGAAAGGGCCACGCCTACATGAGTTAGCAATTTATAGTGCTGGGTTGCTATGACAGTGATTACTGCAATTACTACACAGCAGGCTGCATGCAGTTAGCAAATGGTGGCTACTAATTGGTGCAGAGGCCATCACAAATTCCTACAAAAGCAGGCTGCAATCTCTGCCAACAAACTCAATCACTCTATTGCAAAGACTGACACAGAGAGAGACAGAGAGAGAGAGAGAGAGACAGAGACAGAGAAAAGGAAAAAGAAAAAGAAATATTACCAAATCATACAAAGGAAAGGTATGTGACACATATGTATTTACTGGCATGTAGTAGATGTTATTGAAGAATAGTCTACATAATGTGAACCATTCATATGTGGCAGCAGTACTTCTTTATGCACAGATGTTCTGCTTAACTACTGCTATGGACAATACTGTGTGTACCTGTGGGCAGTGGGACATAACTGTGAAATGTGTAGCTCAGCATTAAATGTCAAAGATCTGATCCATGTTATCTGTGTTCTGTACAGTATTGTGGCCAATGGCTGTTGGGGGGATTAGCGCTGCCATTATATAAACATAGGTGTGACAGAACAACACATGCATGATAGTCATATTAAAGTATAGCTTAGCATTGGCAACTGCTGTAGCAGTCTAGTATGCTTATCTAGCATCTGTAGCCATATATTTACCCCCCTAATGTTAGTGTGTGTTCATATGTGACACCTGTTTGTGTTGTAGCAGGGCCCAAAAGTTCAGCTGTGAGGTCCAGGGACTTACAGCAGTGTGGTGCTTGTGTGTGTATGCCACACACATACGGAGAAATATATATGTGTCATATATATTCACATCTGTATATGTGCATAGAGCAGGGGACATCTTGAAACTGTTTGTGAAGGGTGGAGATATATATGTTGGTGAAGGTTAGTATGTGCATATTTGTATGTAGATTTTAGTGTGTGACAAACAAGACAGCATACAATGCTGGTATATGACATGTGGTGGTTAAACAGTGTGGGTGGTTTGTTCAGTTTACAATGTTGAAGCCAGTAAGGCCTGCTAAAGCTACCTGGGCTGTGAACACCTTCAATGCATTTATCCCAAGACTGTGCGATTTTATTACATTACTGTACACCTTACATCCTTTGTATAATTGATATTCTCACTATGAAAGGTGAAATATATATGTGCCTACATATATATGTATATGTAGACCAATGGATGTGTATATGTATATATACATATATATATGTGTGTATATATATATATATATATATATATATATATATATATATATATATATATATATATAGTTATATATACTCATACACACCTACATCTACTTGTTGCAATAGATTCTCTGTACTGTTAACTGACTGTGATGGTCAATATGTTTGTGAATACGTCAAAGATATGTATCTGTGGATTAGCTTAATGGGAAACTGCTTATGCTATGGTATTATGGGTCCTTGCTTTGATCCTAGCAAAAGGTGTGTATTCTGTTGCTAGGCAGAACAAGTGCTATTGCATACAATGTGATTAAGTCTCCTGGTTTTAACTAGGGTGTGTCATTGGAGGCTAAAGCACTACATCTATGATTATTGATTGGTACCAATGTTGAATCGAAATCCTGTGTGTACTGTAGTACTACTTGAAGTTCTGGACCTGTACAGCAAAGTATGGTGTATATCCACATTGCTTGCATCCACTGTTTTGTGTGGTCCCTGTATTCATCACAGATTACATTTCTCAAGATTAAGGTTGTGTAAGTACTGACACACAGTACTGTATAGTACACACTGAAAGCTTATCTGGGTTGTCGTACCTTTGTGTCCTGTAATTATGTCTGATGTGCGTGTGGGTATGTCTGTAACATGTCCTTTGACATATGTGTGGTAAAACATATAACTGCATATCTAGCAACATTGATAGTGTACTACAGCAGTAAGCGACCTATATTCCCAATTGTGCACATATTTTTGCCATGGGTTTGCCATTAACAAGTTGTGTGGTATAATAGTAATACATTTACTGGACCTTACACTGATTGTGATGGATGATATATTTCTATACACATCAGCTTGATGTATATCTGCTGTGGCTAGGTGGTGCATCGTGTTGCATACAGTGTGCCAGGTACTCTTGTATAATTTACTATAGTGATTTTATTTTGTTTCTGTACAGAACATGGTTCATTAGATAGAGAGTGAGCAAGGCACTTGCAAGCAGTTGTGGGGTGAGCAGTGATAAGTGGCAGTTACAGTGTTTCACTCTCTGTTAGCTAATAGGTTGCTATATATGGCAGTTCAGTGATATCTGTACTGTATAATGTTAAATGTGCCATATGACTTGCCATATGATGTGCACATGTGTGCATGTGTGCATGTGCACATGTGTGCATGTGCGCATGTGGTCTGAAGTCATGTTCAGGTCTTAAAGTGTGTTTCCTGTTTTCCTCTCACAGGTGCCAAGGTGGGGCTGGTTCAGTACAGCAGGAAACCTGATGTCACTGAGACAGACAGTGATGATGAGGATAGGTGTGTTGAGGCACAGACAGGTTTGTCAGGATCTGTTGTTGGGCCACCAGTTGACAGTACACAAGTCTCCACCCCATCCATGCACACAGTCATACTGCCTGTACATCCATCATCACCATTGCCCTTAGCTGAGGGACAGTGTACGGTTGGCACTGGCCAGGACAGTATGGTATCTATGGCACATGTATCAGGACACAGCAGCCATAGCCATATGTCTGGAACGGTACCACATACGCAGATGCCCAGGGGTTCTCGTCAGAGCACTGCTGGTCATCATGCCCCTGGCAGACATGCCACACCTCTTTCTACCACATGCATGTTCCAGGCTGTCATGGAGGCACAGACACGAATGGAGTGGTACACCAGACAGGGACTAAGGGCACAGAGGGCTCATAACACCTCTCTAAATGACAGTATCCATGACCTAGCAGGTACCATACGTAACTACACTGAGGTCATTGATAGACGGTGGGGTGAGACATTGGATGTCCTCCAAAATGTCATGTCCATGTGTCAGGACAGTGTGGGATGGTTGAGACGTCGACATGGATGTATGCCAGCAACATCAGCAGCTGGAGGTCGCCGTGGACATCCAGCAAGTCACAGCCACTCCTGCAGTGCCAGTACCAGCCCCAGCAATGTTGGGCAGGTTGTCCATAGACCATCCTAGCAGACCACATGCACGTGGCTCTTGCCAGTCCCAGTAAGGACCTGGATCCAGTGGACATATGTCAAACTCTTCAGATAGTTCCCAATCTGGATTAGTACATGATACTGTCTGTAGCACCCCTGCCAGGCACAGGTTCCGTATCTGTGGCCAGAGACAGTGATCTATAAAGCCTGCCAGGTACAGTCTGTAGCTGTCTCACAAATTCCCGTATATGGCAGCCACATGGTGGAACTGTGTGTGCATGCAGACACACACACATAAACCAGAAACTTAGGGCAAACACATACCCGCACACATTGTATCAACTGTGGCCCATAACAGTACTCATGACCCTCACACACACACTCACACACACATGTTGATTGTATGGCTCAGTGTAGGCCTCTGGCAAACCAACAACACACCCTGTGCATATGATGAAACTTGTGCCACATCCTGTCATCTGTAACATTGATGCAGGAACAGGCTAACATGATGCTGATGCACAGGGTGACTTTAATAAAGTATAGCAATGGTTGGATGTGTAGCATGTTGTCAGCAGTAAAGTGTAATGATATCCTTGAAGGTGCAGCTGAGTAGGCATGATGCATTAAAGCTGTAATTAGCAATGTTGTTTTGTTTTCACCAGTGTTTATTCAAGTTGTGTTTTGTTTGCCCATGTGCCACTTGGCTGATGTGTGTAGTTGTGTCAGCATGCATTATACAGTGGACAGTAAGGGTGGGGTGTGGGCAACACAGATTTGCAGGTGTACATTTGTGAACATGGTGGAGGTGCACTGTCTGCATGTACATGCATATTAGACACATGGGCAGGGTAACATGCCCTGTATTGGCCGGTGTTAACACTCCATTGTTTCTGTTGGTGGCCAGTATGCATTGTACTACACACATTTTGGAACTTGAGTACGCATGTGTGTGTATGACATGGGTTGACTTTGTGCTGTGGGTGATGTTGTTGTTGCTATCTGTCATTGGTTTGCATTACTAAGGTTAACACTGTCCCAGCTGCATAATCCTTTAGTAAATCACACTGTTCACCTACAGGGTTTCATGGACCATGCTATCACAAACACAAGAAATTCTCACTTATACAGTAAAAGTGTATTAGTCTCATGGACCCCTGCCATAAACTAAATATATAATAGAAGTTGTGAAGTTGTACCAAAAAATAGTTACATACCAAGAAGGGATAACCTTTCTGGTCAGTATCATTTGGAAAATACAATCCCTCAATAAACATACAAGGCAAGCTTCAAAATACAAAATGGCAAGGATTCCAAAGACAACACAAAAGCTTTCTTTAGTGTTGTTTATAATCTACAGGGGAAATCTCCGATCGGGTCACAGTTAATGTAAATGGTTGCAAAGTACACTTATCTGACTGACATTACCAATTCCTTGTCAGACAGTTTGAATGCAGATTTCACCACCTTGTCATTACACGAGGGACACATTTCCAGACCTGAAGAATGTAAAACCTGATGATTCACAGACACTCTAGTTAAAACATCTCTTTACCAAAGTCCAAACCACAGTGACAATGGTCCTGGACAGTGTCCCTGGCTGTGTCATACACAAGCTGACATATGAAGTCACCACTCACCTAAACACTCTGTCCAGATGCAGCCTCTATACAGGTTACATACTTGTGGAATGATGCACGGTAATGGTGTTCACAGTCCACAAGGGTTGAGCTACAACATCTTCTTCTCCTTTCTGATGCTCCCATTAGGGGTCATCACAGTAGACCATCTGTTTCCATTTCTTCTTCCCTCTGCATCTTGCGCTGTCACACCATCCACCTGCATGTCCTCTCTCACCACAGCCATAAACCTCATTTTAGGCATTCCTCTTTTCCTGTTACCTGGCGGCTTCATCCTTAGCATCTATTTCACAATATACTCTGCATCCCTCCTCAGCACATGTACAAACCAACTTAATCCTGCTTATCTGGCTTGGTCTACTAACCTTCAAACCTGGCCTGACCCTCTAATATACTTATTCTTAAACCTGTCCACCCTCATCACACCCAGTGCAAATGTTAACATAAATTGATTAAGGGTAGAACTACAACAGATCCTGGAAACTCTCACCCTATAAGCCAGAAAAATGTTAACTGGAAGGCTATGGAGCACAGCATTACGGAACTCATTAACAGAGACATTATGAACCTGCAAACACTGCACCATACCCACTTAGGTTCTCTAAAGGCCAGATCATGGCTCCTACACCTAGTAGACTTGAAGCCAGTTAACAAGGCTATAGGTGAGGGAGGGGAGGTCAACACAGCTCATCAGCAATTCATACCCATCCCACATTCTGGTTTTATACATAACCTCAACAGACTGACCGTAAACGATTGTTAGATGATGGCTTGACAACTGATGCACAGATGTAGGACTCACAGTAACATTTGCAGCCTCCATGTACTATTCTATGCCAGTAACAAGTGGTATTCACCTGCACTCAGTCCTGGGACCACTCCTGTTTGGCATATAGCTTTCTTAGGTACAAGCAAACACAGTAGGGATATGTCTGCCCACGTTTGATGAAAATGCATACTGTGGGCTATACTTTATTCTCCAGATGACACACACATCCTCCAAAAGGGTATCATAGAGACAGATACCTGGTGTCAAACTCATGCTGTAAAGCTATAAGCCAAAGAAAGCATAGTTATCCACTTTTAGAAAACAAAGTATCCTGAGAGTAACACATAGGTAGTAGCCCCCAAAAGGTGGAACAGGTACTAATGTATACATAGAGCCATGTGTTTAGTCATGTCTCCTTTGATAATCACATTACCAAAGGGTTTTGGAAATCCCTCTGTGGAGCACATAAGCAATAAAGGGTCTGCATGCAGATCCACAGAGGTTGTTGCACACCTATAATGATTAGTCATCTTTGCCAGACTTTGCTTGCTTTGGAACAGGTTTCAAATATACCTCAAGTATAAACCCTCACTCACACTCTTCAATAGAAACCATGATGAGTGGATGTGAAACAGAAGATGTAGCCCAGGGATCACTGCAGTGGCTAAGCTTGTCACAAGCATACAGAAGTGACCTAAGATCTGGAAAGTGCCAGCACGCTCTGGCAAAATTAACAGATACGTTCATGGAGAAAGCAGAGTACCCACCTATGAAATAATTGAGGTCACATGTATGTATATGGATTTGCCCCACAGCTACCTTACATGTGTAATGCACATACAGTTATCATTGTGATATGTCATACACTAGAAAAATTAAAACCCACTCCACATTGACCAACACACCTGGAGCATACACAGTCAGCAAGTGCGAGATGCAAACTGCTTCCTAACTACATTAAGATACTACAGCAGTATGTATTTACACAACATGCTATGCACATTATTGGGATTTCATCTTTCCACAGGTATATTTGTAGGATGGTGACATCATCAGACTTGTCAAAGATAAGTATACCACTTTTAAGGGGTGTGCGTATTCTCCAGAAAGGTTGGTCTTCCCCCAGGGAGACTCACACACACAGGTAGTAAGTGCAGGATTCAAGTCCCTACCTAACTACATTATGATACTACAGCAGTACACATTTACATGACACGCTATACACATTACTGGGATTTCACTTTTCCACAGGTGTATTTGTAGGATGGTGACATCATCAGACTTGACAAAGATGAGTACACCACTTTTAAGGGGTGTGAGTAGTCCAAAAAGGTTGCGCCTCTCCAGGGAGATAAATACACAGTTGGCAAGTGGAGGATTCAAACCCCTACTTAACTACATTATGATATTACAGCAGTACGCATTTACACGACACGCTATACACATTACTGAGATTTCTTCTTTCCACAGGTATATTTGTAGGATGGTGACATCATCAGACTTGACAAAGATGAGTATACCACTTTTAAGGGGTGTGAGTAGTCTCCAAAATGGTTGTTTTTCTCCAAGGAGACACACACACACAGATGGCAAGTGCAGGATTCAAATCCCTATTTAATTACATTATGATACTACAGCAGTACACATTTACATGACACGCTATACACATTATTGGAATTTTGTTTTTCCACAGGTATATTTGTAGGATGGTGACATCATCAGACTTGACAAAGATGAGTATACCACTTTTAAGGGGTGTGAGTAGTCTCCAAAAAGGTTTCTCCTCCCCAGGAAAACACACACATTCTCACACACAGTTGGCAAGTGCAGGATTCAAATCCCTACCTAACTGCATTATGATACTACAGCAGTACACATGTACATGACACGCTATACACATTACTGTGATTTCTTATTTCCACAGGTATATTTGTAGGATGGTGACATCATCAGACTTGACAATGATGAGTATACCACTTTTAAGGGGTGTGAGTAGTCTCCAAAAAGGTTGCTCCTCCCCAGGGAGAAACACACACACACACACACACACACACACACACACACACACACACACACACACACACACACACACACACACACACACAGTTGGCAAGTGCGGTGTTCGTAATCCAAAATAAGTACGTCTTTACACTTCATCAAGCAACATGGAGTTACAGGGTACAATACAGACATTACTTGCTGACAGTTTGCCCAAAGGTTTTTTTCACATTTGCTAACCTCAGCAGGCTTATCAGACTAGGTGTACTGTGAGTATATTGTATGCATAGACCATATATGGGTTGATGCACCACATGCTGGCACACACAGGGTCAAACCAGTGGCTAAGCTCTGTCAACCCAATACTGGACAATACAGTCAGGAGGAGTAGGGTCATACAACCACAACACCAACTGTCTCACATAGACCTACAATATAAGCACCAGCAAAACACACACATAAATACACATTACCATACTCGGAGAATACAAATATTAATCTGAAAAAGAGAGAGTGTCCTCCTAAGCAGACAAGCAAGTAACATGCACCTCCAAGCACATGCCAGAAAACACATAATACACCAAAGCAGTGGGCCTCACAACAGGCCCTAAGGCAAAACAACATACCCAACACACTAGTAATAGGTGACTTCATAGTCAGGCACACAGATGTTCCATTCACTCGGATGGACAAGGGGAAGGTTACTGTCAGTTGTCTGTCAGGTGCTATGATCCGCCACATAACACAAGCACTTACATCACTTCAGAACATGTACATATATGACATGTTCTTTGTACATGTCAGTGTGAATGATCTGAGATGTACCTCCCAGGACAACATGACAAGAGATATATAGTAGCTCTATGATCATGTAGCCCAGGCTGGTATGACCCTGACCTTGAGAAGCATCTTACCTTTACCTACATGATACTGCAATATAACAGAAAGACGATAAACTTCAACAATTGGCTGAGGTTCTGGTGTCATTCAAAGGGGATCCAGTCTCTGTCTGCCTGTGATGACATGATAAACAAGCCTTATTGCTTCGCTACAGATGGTTTGCACCTGTCACCCCTATGCTTCTGAATACTGGCCAAGGCTCTTGCTGTCCCCATATTACCTTTTTTAGGCAAGGCTCAAAGGTTCATAGGTTCATAGGTAGGTACTAGGCTATCGGCCCTGGGGCCTATACAATTCCAGCCAAAAAGGTACCCTGGCTTTTGCTACCCAAGAAATTTATTTTCCTGTGCCACTGTCGAGCAGAGACACAGAAGTGATCCCTAGGGTGAATTTCCTATTTCCCATCCAATCATCAAGATTTTTCTTGAAGAGTGCTAATGAGGAGCTTTGTTTGATATAGATAGGTAGTTTATTCCAGAGTATGGGAAGTCTCTGGGACAGGAATCTATCTCTCTGGTATGTTCTGTTTATTGTGGTGACAAGGTTTAAGTCCCTAGAGCGTGCAGGTTCATAGGTTCATAGCTAGGTACTAGGCTATCTGCCCAAGGACATTTATAAGCCTAGCCAGAATGCGTTGGCTTTCGCCTCCCTTTTAAATTAGTTTCCTGGGCCTCTCTGTCTAGCAGGGCCACTGAAGTGATCCCAGAGGTAAATTTACAATTTCCCATCCACTCATCAAGATTCCTCTTGAAGAGAGTCAGCGAGGGGCTCTGCCTAACATAAACTGGGATTCTATTCCAGAGCGAGGGAAGTCCCTGGGACAGGAATCTATCCCTCCAGCATGTCCTGTTTATTGCTGTGCTGACGTTTAATTCAGTGGAGCGTGTGGCTCTAAGAGATTTGGTTTTCTTGAGGTGGAGCATGTCCATTAATTCTGGGTTGGATATGGCCTTATATGTCAGGCATAGATCACCTCTGAGCAGGCAGTAAGCAACCGAGTAGAGCTGGAGTTTCTTTAGTCGAGCTGCATAGGGCATCTCTTTGAGGCCCATGATCCTCTTGGTAAGGTACTTCTGTGGTCTTATCATCTGTTGCATGTGCCGATTAAGGTACATACCAAATGGGGCATTGTACTCTATTATGGGCCTAATGAGTGATGAGTAGAGGGACACAATGACCTCTCTTGATCTAGAGGCGAACACTTTTATGATTAGGTGGGCTACACAGAAGGAATTTCTAACCACTTTGGCAATGTGATTATCAAAGGAGAGGTTACTATCTCCCTAGGTCCCCAAGTCCCTAATTACATTTTCTATACCTAGTGGATTACCACCTATGTGGTAATTTGTGGGCACTTTGTTTTTTCCAAAGGGGATGACTATGCATTTTTTAGCATTCAGCTTGAGGCTATGGTTTTGACACCAGGTATCTGTCTCTGTAAGACCCTTTTGGAGGATGTCTGTGTCAACCGGAGAGTCAATTATGGCCCCCAGTTTGCAGTCATCTGTGAACTTGGTCAGCCATAGTCCTCCTGTGCTTGCCTGTACCTCAGAGAAGTATATACTGAACAGGAGGGGTCCCAGGATCGAGCCCTGTGGGATGCCACTTGTGACTGGTTTAGAGTCGGACATGGCACCCGCAACTCTGGCCATGTGTGTTCTATCCATGAGCCAGTTGGCCACCCATCTCATGACATAGGGGTTAATGTTCAAGTTGGTAAGCTTGTCTATGATGCCAGAGTGGTGAATGGTGGCAAAGGCCTTAGTGAGGTCCAAGTTGGCTGTGTGGACTACTTTCCCTTCATCTATGGCCTTGGTAACTGTTTCAAAGAAGTCAACTAGGTTTAGGAGGCAGGATCTGCATTTAACAAAGCCAATTGGGTAGGGTCCAGTGTCTGGACATTCCCAATGTCTCTGTTTATGAGTTCCATGATAATTCGCTCCATAGCTTTGCAGACCAGGCTGGTCAGGCTTATAGGGCGATAGTTCCCAGGTTCTGTTGTGGTACCACCTTTGTGGAGCAGGATGACTGTTGCTGTAGGCCATTTTTTGGATACATAGCCTGTGGTAAGGCTGAGTCTGAACTGTGAATTTAGTTGAGGGTTTAGTTCCTTTTGGAGCTCGTGTAAGACGCAGCCTGGGACACCATCCGGTCCCATTGATGCTGTGTTCTTAGCTTTGGAGAGGGCTGTTTTTACCTGCATGTCCATGATGTCTGGGGCTCTGCATTCTTCTGGGATGGACACAGGCCCTTTTGGGGTTGGGGGGTGAAGTTTGCACTGAACTTGTCCACCAGGATGTTGGCAATGTCAGTTGGTTCAGTGTATTTTTTTGCCATTTTGCAGTAGCTCAGAGCATATCTGAGAGTTGCCACCTAAATGTTTGATATAGCTAAAGAAGGCTTTGTCATTACCTTTAGATTCCTTGGCAATTTTTCTTTAGAAACTGGCCTTGGATGGTTTTATGAGCGATCGTAGTTTCTTGCTAATAATGATCAATGATGCCTTTCCTTTTTGGAATTTTGCTCTATCATGTAGTAGTTTCCTCCTTCTGTTGTATAGCTTGTTTATGGCCAAGGACCACCAGACTGGTTTCCTCTTTTTGGAGGACTGAGCCTTGGTTTTACTTGGGATGGCTCAGACCATGCATCCCTGTAGATGCTCATAGAATGCACTTGTAAAGGAATCTGCGGATTGGATAGCATTATCCTGTAGCAAGGGGGCTTTGAAACTTTCCACTTTGGTCTTGAGAAGTGTGAAGTTTGCTTTTGAAAAGTTTTTCACAGTGGTTTCCTTGACTGGGGGTGGGATCAGGATGTGGATGTCCAGTGTGATTACTTTATGATCTGATCTTACCAGCGAGGGGTTTACCTCTGGTGTGGCACACTGATCCCCCATGTTGGTGATGATCAGGTCTAGTATGTTATCAGCTCTAGTGGGCATGGTGACCAGCTGTTCCAGTGTGTTTGAGTTTATAAACTCTAGGAAGCATTGGGCAAAGGAGTTTGTACTTGAGTAATTCTCCCAGTCAATATTTTGGTAGTTGAAATCTCCTAATATCATGGTGTTTGGTAGGACCTTTATATTTTCCAGTGTTCTCAGGAATGTTGAGTGAGGGTCCTGAGACAAGGTAGGTGATCTGTAACAGGCTACGATCTGATAAGCAGCTTTGCCCACTGTTAGTTGCACTTGAATGGTCTCTGAGGCCTCGTGCTGTGCCACTAACCTGGAGGTGTGGGTATCCTTTATGAAAATGGATACACCCCCTCCTTTTGTATTTCGGTCTGGGTTTTGGGGCCAAAGCTTGGACGGATTGGGATTTCTTTAAGTGGAGCATGTCCAACAGCTCTGTGATTGACATAGCTTTGTATGTTAGGCAGAGATCACCTCTGAGTAGGCGATATGCGACAGAATAAAGCTGGATTGTTTTGAGACGGTCTGTGTAGGGCATGTATTTTAGGCCACTAATCCTCTTTGTGAGGTATTTCTGCGGGCTTTCCAGTTGTTGCAGATGTCTTGTGAGGTACATACCAAAAGGGGCGTTGTACTCTATAATGGATCTAATGAGTGATGAGTAGAGGGGAACAATGACCTCTTTTTTTCTGCATGAGAAACATTTTGTGATGAGGTGTGCCACATAGAAGGATTTCCTGACTACTGTGGCGATGTGATTATCAAAGGAGAGACTACTGTCCACCTGTGTCCCAAGGTCTCTTATCACACTTTCAGTGTTAAGTATACTGCCGCCTATGTTGTAGTTCATGGGTACAGAGATTTTGCCAAAAGGGATGACAATGCACTTTTTGGCACTGAGCTTGAGGCCATGGCTTTGACACCAGGCATCTGTCTCAGTGAGGCCCTTTTGTAGGATGTCCACATTGTTAGTAGTTTCGATTATGGCTCCTAGTTTGCAGTCATCTGGAAACTTCATTAGCCAAAGACCTTCTGTGTTAGCCTGTACTTCGGGGAAGTAGATTCCAAACAGGACAGGACACAGGACTGAACCCTGTGGTACTCCACTTGTCACTGGTCTGAAGTCGGATTTGGAGTCTGCTACTTTCACAGTGTGGGTTCTGTCAGTGAGCCAGTTGGCAACCCATCTTGTGACATAGGGATTTATACATAGTTTAGTGGGTTTATCTATAATTCCAGAGTGGGGGACGGTGTTGAAAGCCTTGGCAAGATCTAGATAGGCTGTGTGAACCACCATAGCCTTGTCTATGGCTTTGGTGACTGCTTCAAATAAATCTATCAGGTTTAGAAGACATGATCTGCCTTTTACAAACCTGAACTGGTTGTGGTCCAGAGTTTGGAGATTACCATCGTCTTTGTTTATAAGTTCCATGATGATATGTTCCATTGCCTTGCAGACCAGGCTCATCAGGCTAATGGGGTGCTAGTTCCCAGGGTTCGTGGTGGCTCCCCCTTGTGTAGTGGGATAACCATTGCTGTGTGCCATTCAGCAGGCACAAAGCCTGTGGTGAGGCTATGATTGAACATGGTACTTAGGTGTGGTGCCAGTTTGTTCTGTAGTTTGTGTAGAACGCAGCCTGGGATGTTTTCTGGTCCCATGGATGCTGTGTTCCTGGCTTTGGAGAGTAGATTTTACCTGTGCAGCCGTTATGACAGCAACTTTGCATTCTTCCCGTATACAAATGGGGTCTTTCATGGGTGAGAGGGGGGGTAAAGTTAGCACTGATCCTATCTGCCAGGATGTTGGCAATATCAGTTGGGTCTGTATATTTAGTGCCATTGTACTGTAACTCAGAGCAGATCTGACTGTTGCCATTGAGATTCTTGACATAGCTATAGAATGCTTTGTGGTTGTCTTTAGAATCAGTCACGATTTTGTTTTCATAACTAGTTTTGGAGGATTTTATCAGGGATTGCAGCTTCTTACTGAAGCTGACCAGGGAGCTCCTCCACTCATGGAGTTTACCCTCATTTGCAACAGTTTCTTCCTTCTGTTGTGCAGTTTGTTTATGGCAGGGGACCATCAGATTGGCTTCCTTTTCTTGGAGGATAGCATCTTGGTTCTGATTTAGCAAAATCCATGCACTGATGTAAGTGCTTATAAAGTACAATTGTGTAGGATTCAGTAGTCGTAACTGTTTTGTCCATCTGCATGGGTGTCCTGGAGTTCACCACTTCTGTCTTAAGAAATATGAAGTTGGCTTTGGAGAAATTTTTTAACATGGTTTCCTTAATGGGGGGTGGGAGCAGAATGTGGATATGTAGGGTAATTAGCTTATGGTTAGATTGGACCAATGAGGCATTGACTTCAGGTGTCACTCAGGACAAACCAAACACCGTAACCAACACAAATAACCACAAAGTGAGCAAAATGCTACTCATTGCCAGAAGTCTCAGCCTCCAAATGCACACACTTGAGGCACTTCTCAGTATGGAGAATATTGATATCTTTGCAGTAACAGAAACCTAGTTCAAGGCTCCAGAGAGCACACCAGCACTACCAGGATACTACTCATTCCATACCTTCCAGCATCAGAACCTGGATCATACTACATAGAGTGGGGATGTATCCATATTCATCAAGGATATCTACACCTCTCGCTACATGCTCTCTACAGGATATGTACCCATAGAATGTTGCACAGCAACGTTCTTCCCACTCTACAGGGGTGGGGCCACAAAAGACCCTTGGCATTCATGCTCTATGAGCCTAATGAGTCTGATCTGCAAGGCAATGGAGCCAATCATAACGGAAGTCAACAATAAAGACACCGGGAGCCTTCACACAGTTGAGCACACCCAGTTTGGCTTTGTCAAATGCAGATCATGCCTCCTGAACTGGGAGGATTTCTTTGAGACAGTTACCCAGGCTACAGATGATTGAAATGAGCTCAACACAGCCTACCTATACCTCGCTAAGGCCTTTGACACCATTCCCCAGTCAGGTATCATAGATGAACTCACCAACCTGGGCATGAATCCATACATCACAAGATGGATTGCAAACTGGCTCACAGATAGATCCCACAAATTAAGAGTTGCTGGCTACATGTCAGACTCTACACCGGTAACAACTGGTGTCCCCCAGGGTTCAGTCCTGGGGTCCCTCCTGTTTGGTATAGACTTCTCAAAAGTACATGCCAACACAAGAGGGTTGTGGTTGACTAAGTTTGCTGGGAACTGTAAAGTGTTTGTCATAACAGATTCCCCGGATGACACAAATATTCTCCAGAAGGGACTCTATGAGACAGATGTGTGGTGTCAGAATCATGGCCTCAAGCTCAATGTGGAAGAATGCATAGTAATCCCCTTTGGTGAAAACAAAGTACCCACAAATTACCACATAGGTGTTACCCCCTTAAAACTGACAAGGTGATAATGGATCTGGGGACACAAGTATATAGTCATCTTTCCTTTGACAACCATGTTGCCAAAGTGATTGGGAAATCCTATGTGGCCCACCTAATCAACAAAGGGTTTGCATCAGGATCAAAAGAGGTAGTGGTGGCCCTCTACTCTTAAGTCATCAGACCCATCATTGAGTGCAATGCACCATTTTGGATGTACTCGAATAAGCATATCCAGCAGTTGTAGAGACCACAGAGATACCTCAACAAGAGGATTACTGGCCTCAAACAGTTGTGTTATGCAACAAAACTGGTAAAACTAAATCTGTTCTCAGTTGCGTACTGCCTACTCAGAGGCACACTCTGCCTAACATACAGAGCCATGTCCAACACATAACTGTTGGACATGCTCCATCTACGGATAACAAAATTGAGTCACACTACACACTCCAGGGATATGAACCTCATCACAACAATGAATGCAACATGCTGGTGGGATAGAGTACCATCCCAACACTTGCCTTACTGTGGAACAGAGTCCCAATGTACATCAGACAGAGCCTGTCGCTGACACTCTTCAATAGGAACCTTGATGAGTGGATGGGAAACAGACAATTCACACCAGGCATCACATCAGCAACCCCACTAGAAAGGGGTTTAGGGTACTAACTATTAGAACTAGGGCTTAGGAGACTACTCAATGGGGTGGTGAAAGCTGCACAACTTGCCTAGGCTAATATATGCCTTCGTGAAGATAGTCTACTACATACCTATGAACCTATGTGACAGGTACATGTCTACAGATAGTAGATGTGTACTTCATTGTGCAGTCATGTTGTACAGCAGACACATGGACCACATACACTATAATGCTTACAGATACTGGTGGCTGTTATGTACAGTGGGTGAGATGTGCACCTCATGTCTTTTGTGCCATTGGGATGTGTGCTGGGTGTGACAGTCCTGGATGGCTCCCTGTCATGGTCACTCTCTTACACACATCTCTGCCCATCCATCTTTGGCTTATAATACTGTGTTCCCCCTACATATATATAGGTACATAGGTAGGTAATAGGCTATCTGCCTGAAGACATATATTAGTATGGCCAGAGTGTGCAGCTATCACCACACATGGGGTTAGTTCACTAGGCCTCTGTGTAGTAGAGCTGATGAAGTGATCCATGGTGTGACAGTTCAGCTTCACATACACTCATCAAGTCTCCTTGGAAGAGTGTCAGTGAGGGACTCAGCTTAATGTAGGTTGGGAGCCTGTTCCAAAGCAAGAGAAGTCTGTGAGTTAGTAATGTATCACTCCAACATGTTCTATTTATTGTTGTGATGATGATATCCTTAGAGCATGTGGCACAGTGAGCTTGGGTTTACTTCAGATAGCGCATGTACAACAGTTCTGCATTGGACGTCTGTTGGGCAGAGATCGCCTGAGTAGACAGTATGCAACAGAGTACATACTGAGTTAAATTCAGTCTTGTTGCATGGGGCAACTGTTTGAGGCCGGTAATCCTCTTGTTGAGGTACTTCAGTGGTCTTTCCAGCTGCTGAAGGTGCCTAGTCAGATTCATCGCAAGTGTGCCATGATACTCTCTGATGGGTCTGATGACTGATGAGTAGAGGGAACCTCCTTTGACCTACATGGAAAGACCTTGGCAATTTGTGGCAACACATAGCATGATTTTCTAACCACTTTGTGAATGTGTTTCTGGAAGTAGAGATGACTATCCCCATGTGTCCATAGATCCCTTATTATTACCTCCATATTTAGGGTGTTGGCACCTATGTGGTATTTATACGACTGTAGCTCAAGGCCATAATTTGGACACCACATCTGTCTGACTGAGACCCCTTTTAAGAATGTCTCTGTTGTCCCAAACATCGCTTATGACAACCTTTTTGCAGTTGTCCACAAACTTTGCTAACCATAACCCTCATGTGTTTGACTGCATTTCTGAAAAGTATACACCAGACAGGAGGTGTCCCAGGACTGAGCCATGGAGGGCAGCAGTTGTTAACAGCTTACAGTCCAACAGGGAGACCACAATTCTTACCTTGTGGGATCTATCTCTGCCCCAGTTGGCAATCCATCAGATGACGTACGTGTTTATGCACAGTTTGATTTTGTGGATACAACATGTTTGTGGGATGTTGGAAAAGGGCTTTTCAAGGTCTATGTAGGCTGTGTGTAGCTCATTTCATTGATGTATATCCTGGATGACTGCCTTGAAAACTGTCTAGCAGGTTTAGGAACCAAGATCTGCCCCTGACCAAACCAAAATGGGCAGAGTTGGGTGTTTGTAGGCTCCCAATAGCTCTGTTTATGAGTTCCATAATGATGGACTCCATGGCCTTGCAGATCAGGCTTATTAGACTTATAAGACAATAGTTCCCATGGCCTGTTGTGCACCAATACTTGTGGAGTGTTCCAAACGTTGCTGTAACCCATTCAACAGTTTCATAATTCATATGGTGTACAGAGGGTGAGTCTCAACAGACTGTTGAGGTGCAGGGTCTGTTTGTTTTGGAGTTCACATATGACACAGCCAAGGAAACCATGTCATCCCATAGATGCCGTGTTTTTAGGTTTGGATAGAGCTGTTTAACCATTGTGTATGTGATTTCTGGGTTTTCACAATCTCCAGGTATGGTAATGGGCCCTATTGTCATTGAGAGGGATGTAAATATGTATGAACCTGTCTGACAAGATGTTGGCAATGTCAGTCATGTACATATTTTCATTTACACTTTGCATTGACTCAGAACATATATGAGTTTACATTGATATTTATGACATAGCAAAAGAAAGCTTCATGGTTCTCTATGGACTCTTTGGCAATATTTTTACCAGAACATGGCTTGGATAATGTTAGGAGTGCTCATTGTTTCTTGATGATACTGATCGGAGATTTATTGATCTTCTTTGGATTTTTACATTCTTTGAACAACTTAAGTACTTGTTTGATTATGACAGGGGTCCAATATATTATATGGGTCTGTTTTCATATCACTGTGTGCGCAAGGCAGGATTGGTGAATAGTGACAAGTGTCTGTTGTAAGAACTGCAACTGCCAGATATGTGTGGCCCACTGCTGTACACAGACATGGCCTAAGTGTGTGAGCATGCCCAGTATGACCTTTCAGTATGTTGTTGACTGACATTTGCTTCGTTTATTTAAGTGTGTGAGCATGCCCAGTATGACCTTTCAGTATGTTGCTGACTGAAATTTGCAAAATTTGTTTAAGTGTGTGAGCATGCCCACTATGGGCATATATATTATATGTGTGTGAAAAATCAAGTTG
Source organism: Protopterus annectens (assembly GCF_019279795.1). Lineage (NCBI taxonomy): Eukaryota > Metazoa > Chordata > Ceratodontiformes > Protopteridae > Protopterus > Protopterus annectens. The sequence goes on along the minus strand of NC_056731.1, from coordinate 1,464,998,184 downwards.
GTTTTTACTTCAGGGCTCACCTTTGTGTTGTAAATCAACAGGAAGCACGCTGTGCCTGCAGGGCTTCCATGAGTCAATTTGCATAGACTTATCAACATTTCTACATACAGGGGGGGCAGCTATTATTTGTACATTTCTACTCGGAGGGGCACACCTGATTGTTACTGTGGGTGTACATAGGATGAGGGGTACACCTGACACTTATACACATTTGCTAGGCCTGCACTGCTATGTCAGGTACTCCATTTCAGTCTGTATTGTTGCCTATTGTACTGGCTTGAGCAATACCACTGTACTACAGACCTTAGCTTCCAATTACACGCATATTAGTTTGTGACTTCATAGCCTACCCAATCCACATCACACTGCCTGGCCTGCTGTTATCTGTCTGCATAGGCCTGGGGGGAGGTTACTCATATGCCTCTTCAGAGGGCATGAGACAGCATTTGTTTGTGTTTGCATTTGTCTACAATTGTCCTGCTGGCTGTGACTGTTAGGTATGTGACCCCCCCCCGCCCCAACTGGTATGTGAGAGTGACTTAAGTTGTGTCTGTGCCAGTGAAATGCTGTCATGGCTTAGTGGTTCAGTACTGTGACTATAGTGCACAGTATTCTGAGTTCAAGCCCTGTCACTGCTTTTTATTTTCTTGCTGGGCAGACCTGACTGGTTAAGAAACAGTAAAGCAGGTGTGAGTGTGTTTACCCAACTTTGCTCAACTTTGCCCAACAATGCCCGACTTTACCCGACATTGCCCGATGTTGCGCTGGTTAGCTCGATGCGCAGCTACACGCAATTGTATTTAAATATGCTCAATACTGGTAAAATGTGCTTAGCAGTGCTTTATATTGCTTAGAATAGGGCGCTCATGCCTCAGGTGGTGCTGCAGGGCTGCCTATGTCGGATGCACATAGTACACTCCCTATACATGTTTGAAAACAGGTATTATCAAGTTAGGCATCCCTTTTACTGTATGTGCGAGACAGAGAGAGGTGTCTTTTCCAGGGTTCCTACTGAGTCAGTGTATGTGCTATGCATTGCCTCTTTGCCAAAGCCAGGGCATACTGGGCACGCCTACTTCTGCCTACTGGGGCAGGCTGAGGTTGTTCCTCCTCTGATTTACGCTGTGCCTGAGCAGGCCTTGGCAATGGTGGGGTGTTGTTTGGCCCTGCGCCATGCTGTTCCTGCTGCAGCTGTTTCCACAGGATACCATACCATAACAATTTGGGTACATGTAGTTGGTGAGTACTGCAAGGCTCCACCAAATGTGTCCAGGTACCGGAACTGTGACTTGAGCATCCCAAACCCATGCTCAATTATGTTTCTTGTTTGTGCATGTGGCTCATTATGGAGTTCTTGTTCAGGTGTGTGTGCATTTCTGATGGGTGTCATGAGCCATGGCTCTTGTGTGTATCCAGCATCCCCCACTAGGTGACCATCAGGGATGTCCCCATTGGCAAATCTCTGGTACAGCTGCATCAGATGCCAGATGTGGGAATCGTGATAGCTTCCAGGGCAGCCAGCACACACATTCATTGTTATGCCCTGGGCATCACACATGACCTGGCAGTTGATGGAGGGAAGCCCTTGCGGTTGATGTAGACCCTACCCCGCTCACCGGGTGGTGCTTTGATGTGTATGTGTGTGCAGTCTATTGCACCCACTACCTCAGGGTATTCTGCTATTTGGTGGAAAAGACACATATTGCTGGCCAATGCCTCATGGGAATTGGGGAAATATGCGTGGTCACCGACATGTGCTGACATGACATCCAGGAACTGGTGTAGTACCCTGGATGCTGATGCCTGTGAAATCCCCATCATATCACCAGTTGGTCTCTGGAAGGTACCTGTAGCTAGTATTCTTATGCCAACACATACCTTGGTATCCACTGGGATGGGTTCCCCTCTGTTGGTTCTGTGTGTGAGGAGTGGCCAGCACAGCTCGACAATTTGCTGCAGGAGGTCTCTGCCCACCCTATAGCGCTCAACTATCTCCAGCTCATTTAGCCCCTGGTAGGTTACCCTGGGTCTGTACACTCTTCTCTGTCTCCTCACTGTGGGTTGCTCAGCAGCATTCACAACATCACCACCCTCAGCACCTTGCACATCTTGGTTTATGATAGCAAAAGCAGAC
>NC_056731.1:1464943550-1464988550 GCF_019279795.1 Protopterus annectens | reverse complement strand
CGATATCTAAATAGTCTGCATCATGCATGTTAGCATTTCAGTTCTTCAAACATTACTTAAAGAGGAACTAGCCAATAGATAGAAATGTTTTCCTTAGGCAAAACCAAGGATCTTTGATTAATCAAGTGTTATACTAGCATACCATGATAATTTTGGATTGCAGAATATATCTTTTTTCACAAATTATTGCCTTATCAAGGAAAGAAGTATACTACAGTGCTAAAGATATTATACATTGCAGTAAGGGATACTTAAAATATTCAGACAATGTGGCTGTGTTTGTTAAATACAATCTGTTTAAAAACGATTCCATTTTTGAGCTATGCACAAATGAATAAAGCATGCACCACAAGATTTCATGTATACATGTCAATCAAACAAAGAAGATCTGGTAAACATTCTTTACAGAATCAAGAACCTTTTGAACTGCAGGGAAAAAAAATGAAATTTTGTGTAGAGACACTGCCCTCTCATGTGCTAGGCAAGTATTGCATTTTCCAATGTTTTAAATAGTAGCATTTGATTCCTAAATGAAGACAATCATAAGACAAGCATGGCATATTTGCTGCATTAATACATGATGCACTGTTCACATTTACTCAGTATTTTGCTTATGAAAACGATCTTTGACATTCTTGGAAAAAACAGCAATGAAGTCAGGGTTAAAGGTGGTACTAACTACCATTTAAGTCAAGAGAGTTCCTCTTTGTGCAAATGATTAATACGAAATACATTTGCCTGATATTATAAACAGCAAAGAAGGGTAATGCTGTTGGCTGCTAGTGAGTTTCATCATGCAGTCTTGAGCTTGATTCCCTGAGCCTCCATCACACTTTGCAACTTAAAGCAAATCAGTTAATGAGACTGTTTTACAGAATCATATATGAAAAGAAGCACAGGTGTGAATTGTGCTTACAAAGTTATCAGTGTGGATTCAAATAAAGTGAATTAACGCAGTGTGCAAATAAAATACAACAGCTTACATTATTATTAGTAGTAACATTAACAGTATTGGTATTATCAGTATTAGTATTATCTTCTGAAGTATGCAGCCATAAAGATGTAAAGGGCATTGAGGCATAGGAGACATGTAATTGCAATATTTGATGATAGGGCACTTTTACAAGTTAAACAACTAAACTGATGCTATAATTGAATGATTGCCAGTGCTGCAAAGTGGTAGGTAAGATCTTAAGAAATTTTAAAGTCAGCAGGTATAAAAAGTGCCTAATGATATAAATATAAAGATATATATATATATATATATATATATATATATATATATATATATATATATATATATATATATGGATTCACTTCATAACACTGAAAACTCAAAACACTGAAAATGAGAAAACTTCATAATATAGAAGACCAAAACACTGAAACTTCAAAACACTGAAAACTCAAAACACTGAAAACAGATATCATACATATACTGAGTTTAAACAACATAAATCATAGCACTTTCCACCAAGTGTAACCAGGAGGGAAAGCCCCCCTGCACCCCCACAGCCCCCCACACCCCCCCTGCTACTTAAATATATAAACTCCAAGATTGCACTTAATGTGAAGTGCAGTCTTGGAGTTGATATATTTAAGTAGCAGGGGGTGCAGGGGGGCTTGCCCTCCTGCTTACACTTTGTGGAAAGTGCTATGATTTATGTTGTTTAAACTCAGTATATGTATGATACGTGTTTTCAGTGTTTTGAGTTTCAGTGTTTTGAGTTTTCAAGATTTTGAAGTTTCAGTGTTTTGAGCTTTCAGTGTTATGAAGTGAATATATATATATATATATATATATATATATATATATATATATATTGTTTTTCTAAGGAATAACAGAAGCCAGGTTTTATTTTTGCTTACTGATACTAAGGCTGCTCCAAGTAAACATTACAAATCCAAGGTGATTTTTTGAAACATCACCTTAAAGCTGAAACTTCTGAAAGTATTATTTCCTATTTTAGAAAGCTGTTTCAAATTTCTATAAGGAAAAATGATCAGGAACTCAGTTACTTTATATTCTTGATCACGTTTTTCACTGATAGTTACTAGAGAAGTTTCCTTGTGCATTTCATAATTTTTTCAGGAAATTTGATAAAACAGAGGCACACTAAATGGATGCCACTTTAAAATATTGTGTACATAGAAATTATCTAAAAAAGATGGTGTGCTTGGCAACAGCAAATACATTCACTGATACCTAATGCTAGGATAACTTTCCATATGATCTGTAAAAGTATATAAAACATCATTTTCCCATGGCAAACATTATATCCAAAAGTGATGTATACATATATATTTTCATGGGGTTCTTAGATTGCCACAGACAGATATATCCTAGATGCAGAGTTAGCACATGAACACTGCCTTACCTTGTGCTGAGCTTTTTTCATTAGAATGTGAATGCTGTCCCTGCATCCAAACTCCTGTTCTTTATTTCATTTAGGGTATATAGTGCATTTATCTAAGAATGGGGCAGACAAAGTAGAGAAGAGCATAAGTGTACAAGTTGTGATTGCATTTCTGATTGCAGCATGTTTACCTTTCCACCTCCTTAATAGCTATAGAAGCGCTATAACACTTGATTCTGATCAACTCTTAGTAGCCAGTTTAAATTTGGTAAAAAATCATGGCATATGTATCATGTGGTAAACAAATGCAATTGTCTTGAGTATCACTGCTACTAAAATGTTATATACAATGATGCAATCCTTTTCAAAATTAATTCTTCTAAGTATTAAAAAAGTAGTATCAGAATTTTTATATATGAAACAAAATGTGTGTCTTTACTAAACAATCACTATCTAAGAAATGCACATCAGACAGGAAGTAGCAGTGAATTTGCATCTGTCATAACAAGAAACATGACCTAAAAGCTAAATCAGGTAGTGTAGGAAAAACTGTAGTGCGACCCTGGAGTTAGTATATATAGTTAGGGGTGTGTGGGGTGCACAGCCCCCCCCCCACTGGGGGGTGTGGGTGGCATAGCCCCCTACTTAGTTTCCTGTTATATTCTCGGTGTTTGGTTTTATATTGTTTAGTAAAACTAAAGTAAGTGGGGGGGCTGCAACCCCCACACACCGCAAACTATATATACTAACTCCAGGGTCGCACTACAGTAGGGAAAAGGACATATTCCTTTTACTTGCCTTACAGTGCTCTAGACACTGCCAGTACTAAATGTCAGTCAAATGAACTGTCAGTCAAGTGTAGTGTCAGTGAAATGAAGTTTCAGTCATTTGGTCCAACTAAAATGTTTGCCAGTCAAATGAAGGTAATCCATATATATATATATATATATATATATATATATATATATATATATATATATATATAGCTCTTCACTTCACCTATGTGTCCTCTTGACATAATTGATTTGGTCCAATTGTCCATTCAGCATTATTCTGTTGTTGTAACTCATCAGTGATGTAGTGACTCTGAAATTGTACAATTGTACATTTACATTGTAAAGAAGTAGACAGCTATGATGTTCATCCGCAACCCTCCTGCAAATTATTGCATTCTTTCCCCTGTGTCCTATCCTCTGCTTGCCAACCTCATTTTCACCACTTTCCTATCCACTCCCTTTTGCACATTTCATCTGGTCAAAAAATAGATTCACACACAACACACATGGCCAGAAATGGCTCAAAGCCTTCACATTTTGTCCTTGGCATTTGCAGAGAGTTTAGCATAACACAGCAATGCTGAGTGACAGTGAACACTGTTTGACTTCTTATTGCAAAAGCTGAAGATTTCAATGTAATCTGCAGTGGTCTGGTTACTTTCTTGCAAATGTGCTTTATTCTGGTGTGCTATGGAAATACGGAGTAAAGGCAGACTAAAGGCATACTGTGAAACAGTTAATGTAACAGTTCTTAGGCTGATGCATGTAGGGGGTGCATAGGTGGTGTGCTCAGAATTACCTTGATTGTAGCCTGATATTTTTCCTTAGTGTCATGGGGTTGTTTACAGCTGTCTGTCACTTTATTATTTCCCGGCAGTTCATATACCTATCATATGTTTAACTGAAATGTCTGTACTTCTCTCCATATAAAGCATTTCCTTAACATAACATTGGAATAGTGAAGCAAGACATCATTTTCCATAACATTGTAGCCCCAACAGGAAGATGTATTAAGCCAACCTTATCCTGGTTGAGTATTCATATTTATTGTACTCTCCCACCCCTTATTTGTACCTATAGCAAATGGTTATACAGAATGTGACAGATTATGATTTAATAAGTGAGACTAAAACACAAGAGAGATGTTCCTACATATTGCTGTTATACCTCTGTGCACTTGTCTCTGTCTCTCACTGTTCAACCCTTCGGCTTCATTAAGCCATTAGTGTGCTTCAATGGTAATATTTTAAGGGTGGGAAGTAATAATGCCTTTGTAGCATGATGAACTAATGCTCACATGTCAAAAGATTTTTGAATAATTTCAAGGGTTATAATCCAGCCTTTAGCTAAGTGTTACTGTGTGTTTTTGTACACTAATTTACACTTTTGCATTGGTTACATATTGCTGTGAGCCATCATTACCCTTCTTTTGTCATAACCTACTTTATCCTTGCCTCCATGTCACCCTTCCGATGTATCTTCTCCCTTCTCTACCATTAATCTTTCACATCTGTACTTGCTAAATGTCTGTCACTGGATAACAAATGCAGCTAAGGATAAATGGAAGCAGGCAGCTTCTGATAATATCTTCGGATTTGATTGCCTTCATCTGCATTACTCTGTCTCATTTCATGCCATTGTGCTAAGCTATGTTTAGACAGTTTAATGTACTTTAGAACATGACAAAGAGTTGGATGTATGGATTACAATGGTCTCTAAGGTAATGAAGATGAATGCATACATTCCATTTGTTGAAATCTGCTGTCAAACAGAAACTATCACAATTATGACTCTACATGGTATGCTTAGGACTCATGTAAAATGATTTTTGTTGGCATGCTATAAATGTTCAAATACATATGGATAAAAAAGTTTCTGGATGTGTTGTCTGACTCTTGTGGATGTAAATGTTGGTTACAGCTTTAACTAACACATCATTGTCCTGCTGCTAAATTCATGTGCCTGATACCTATTGTGAAGCCTGTCTTATATAGATATTTGTGCTGAAATCAGCAAAAAGCAACACAGAGTACGGCAAATTACCACTGTAAGTTCAACACTTCAAGATATGATTATGCACATGCTTTGCTATCAGTAGCACAATTCAGATGAGCAATACTGCAGTAAAGGAGTACAAAAAAAGAGAACATCAAAGAATTATAGTTTTCTCTTGCATAACATTTTTGTCAGTTTTACTTTTATGAACAGATTATCTTGATCTTAGAATAATGCTGGCACAATTAATTAATTCATTTAAAGTATATGTCTGCTATATAATGTTTACACTTGCACTGTTTTACCTGCTTTTAACTGTTTTCACAGAATCACTGTCATTCTGCAGTGCACTCTCCTACATACAACTTGCATGTTTGCTTGCCAATGCACATAGTGCAAGTATGAGACAATACAAGTGTGCAATCATTCTGACACAATGGCACAGGAATGTTTGATGGATAATCCAGCGGAGTGCAAAAGTCAATGTGTGTCTCATTCCATTAAGTGGAACATGTCAATGTCTCTCACAGTAACACGATGTACAGTAAGGACTGTATTTGCATTTCAGTATAACACTATGCTATTATATGTGACAATAATAGTGATGTTACATTATCCTGTGCACACATATTCTTCTGTTGCACAACATGTGATGCATAGTACCATCTCTTCCAAAGGTTGCATTTTACAAATATTCCAATGTCCAATTTCATATTGGTATTGTTTGTCTTCTCCTGTGGTGCTTGCCACAAATACAATGCTAACTAGATAAGTAGAAGGTTCAAAGCCCAACATGAAAGACGTGTGTATGTGTGTGTGTGTGTGTGAGTGTGTGTGTGTGTGTGTGTGTGTGTGTGTGTGTGTGTGTGTGTGTGTGTGTGTGTGTGTGTGTGTGTGTGTGTGTGTGTGTGTGTGTGTGTGTGTGTGTGTGTGTGTGTGTGTGTGTATGCATGTGACAGTCTGTGTGTAACACTTGGTGCTGTATCCATTTCTCCTAAGACTTATATTTTTAACTGTTCTTAGAATTACCTTCTCCATTTAAATGTATACACAGCTCCACTATATCAATTTTATGGAAATGTGTGTGTGTGTGTGTGTGTGTGTGTGTGTGTGTGTGTGTGTGTGTGTGTGTGTGTGTGTGTGTGTGTGTGTGTGTGTGTGTGTGTGTGTGAGGAGAGAGACAGAGACTGCGTGCATCACTTACTGCTGTATCCAGTTCCCCAGGGAAGAATATAATTAACTGTGGAGACAGCTTCGTTATCCTAACTTTTTAACTTTTACTGGAACATCCTCTATGAAATGCACCGATGAGGTCATCCTGGCAAAAGTGCACCCTTTCCCCCAAGGGTCAGACTTCTTTTATGGCATTTATGACTAGTGCATTGCTCTCTAGATTGTGTAACCTAGATAGGTAGTAGGTTTGTTCCACAACAAGGAAGACTTGTGTGTGTTTACAGTTAGGTGAGCATGTACTCAATCAACCTCTACTCTCCATAAATGTTTTAAAAAGATAGAGGATTCTGCTACCCCTAAGCCTACCCTCCACGTCCTGTTTTTGTCAATTCTGTTCATTATTGTCCTGTGTCACTAGCTTTGGAACATAAGACTGTAGCTATGCATGCTGTCTATGCTCTAATGAATGCAATTTGTTTATACATTACTTAAAGAAAACATTGCTTGTTTAGGCAATACTCTGTCCATAAATGTATAAATTAATGCTTAACATTACAGTGATATGGACTGAAAAAAATATTTATAGGGAAAATAATGCAAGCATTTTTAAGTGGGGTATGGGGAGAATGTATCCATTCCTTTAATAACAGGTGTTTTGTGTGGCATCAATAAAAGCACACAGCTGCAACACTGTATTGTCTGCCTTCAGCCTTGGTTCAACGTACTGATGACATCATTGTTTTGAAAGTGAACTGTCATTATTTAAACATCAGACTTCTCTTGTGGTGCTTGAATGTCTTACACTGTTCTCTTGAATGTGCAACTAGATAGGTAGGATGTTCTACTAGACCAATGCTTAAATTATGCAATTGCGACTGTCAATAAATTCATGATTGTTTTACACACATTAGCAGTGGTAACATTTATGTTTTACACACATTTGCAGTGGTAACTTTTACAACACCTGATCAGTTGTAAAGCTAATGTTACCACATGCATCTCCATGACAATATGCTGCTGGTGAAAGCCCATTGTAGATGCTGTATGTCTCAGTTTTGCTCATTATTCTCCTGTGGTGCTGGCTGCTGACATTGTGCTGTATAGATGGTGTAAGTGGATAGGTCGGTGGTTTGATTCCATCACTGCATCAATAGTGTGACAGTACTTACTGTCATATACATTTGCCACCTCACAACCACCATTATGAATATTTTTATTTAAAAGATGAATTGCAGTGGTACTCTGTGACACTAGCAAATCCTAGCATCCCCAGGGAAAATAACTATTTAGCCACACAATGATTCCACAGTGCTAACAAGCCTGCAGTATAACACATTTGGACTTCAAATTTTCCTGTGTCACATGATTGATAGTGTGTTTTGTACATTGTGTAACAGCATGTGTAGGATGTTGGAATCCAGCTGTGAGTGGGTCTTTCACCCTCATACTAGATATACTATTCTGCAAGGACATATATGACGTGTAGCTGTAGAGTGCTTTTGTGCACTTCAAACACCTTTTAGCATATACATCCAGTTAATAAACAGTGGTAATGTCATCCATTTAACTGAGCACTGTCCCTGTTGTACCTCAAATGGTCATGTGGTACTTATGCTTTAGGCAATGATGCTTGTGACCTTGGGTAGTTATTTCAAATTCATCCATTACTTCTCAGACTACATTGTGTCAGTGTTCATAGGTTCATAGGTAGGTACTAAGCTATCGGCCCAAGGGCCTACATAAGCCTAGCCAGCAAGGTTCCATAGCTAACGCCACTCAAGAAAGTTATTTTCCTGTGCCACTGTCCAGCAGAGACACAGAAGTGATCCCTGGGGTGTATTTCCTATTTCCCATCCACATATCAAGATTTTTCTTGAAGAGTGCTAATGACGAACTTTGCTTGACATAGATGGGTAGCTTGTTCCAGAGTATAGGAAGTCTCTGGGACAGGAATCTTTCCCTCCAGCATGTCCTGTTTATTGTGGTGACAAGGTTTAGGTCCCTAGACCGTGTAGCTCAGAGGGATTTCTTTAGGTGTAGCATGTCCAACAGCTCTGGGTTTGACATAGCTTTATATGTTAGGCAGAGATCACCTCGGAGTAGGCGATATGCTACAGAATAAAGCTAGAGTTTCTTGAGGCGGTCAGTGTAGGGCATTTGTTTGAGGCCAGTAATCCTCCTTGTGAGGTACTTCTGTGGCCTTTCCAGCTGCTGCAGATGTCTTGTGATGTACAAGCCAAAAGGGGCATTGTACTCTATAATGGCTCTAATGAGTGACGAGTAGAGAGGAACAATGACCTCTTTTTTCCTGGATAAGAATCCTTTTATGATGAGGTGTGCCACATTGAAGGACTTCCTGACTATTGTGGCGATGTGACTATCAAAGGTGAGACTACTGTCCCCCTGGGTCCCAAGGTCTCTTATCACGCATTCGGTGTTAAGTAGATTGCTGCCTATGTGGTAGTTCATGGGTACAGAGTTTTTACCAAAGGGGATGACACTGCACTTTTTGGCATTGAGCTTGAGGCCATGGCTCTGACACCAGGCATTTGTCTCAGTGAGGCCCTTCTGTAGGATGTCCACATCATTTGGGGACCCAACTATGGCTCCTAGTTTGCAGTCATCTGCGAACTTCGTTAGCCAGAGGCCTTCTGTGTTAGCCTGTACTTCAGAGAAGTAGATACCAAACAAGAGAGGTCCCAGGATGGATCCCTGTGGTACTCCACTTGTCACTGCTTTGAGGTTAGATTTGGAGTCTGCAACTTTTACAGTGTGGGTTCTGTCAGTGAGCCAGTCGGCAACCAATCTTGTGATGAAGGGATTTATACCTAGTTTAGTGAGTTTAGCTATAATTCCAGAATGGGGGATGGAGTCAAAAGCCTTTGCGAGGTCAAGATAGGCTGTGTGAACCACCTTGCCCTCATCCACGGCTTTGGTGACTGCCTCAAAGAAGTCGATCAGGGTCAGGAGGCATGATCTGCCTTTCACAAACCCGAACTGTGTGGGATCCCGAGTTTGGAGGTTACCAATGTCTTTGTTTATGAGTTTCATGATGATACATTCCATGGCCTTGCAGACCAGGCTCGTCAGGCTAATAGGTCAATAGTTCCTGGGATCAGTGATGGCTCCCCCTTTGTGGAGTGGGATAAGTGTACATGTCACTAACACTATTGTCAAGTACATTTGCTTTATATGCGTAAAAATGTTGTTCCTCCTTACTAAAAGCTAGGACAATTTTCCACATAACAATGCTTTTATGATGACATTGGAACAGATTTTCCATGCATATCATATTTAATAAGTGTTAGTCTGTGCCTTGTAGGAATAAGAAAACATGCTTTCTGTTGTTGTCTTACTACTGCAATTACAAGAACACATATCCCTTGTAGAAATAACATAATGTATTATCGTCACATAATGACATATCTCAAAATTGTACTGATATTTCGACCATGGTGCATTCATCCTGCACAATATCATATACTTTCTGCTGTGAAATGTTCATGTGTTCAACATCCACATTCAGTGCCTGTTAACATTGCTGTGCCTTATACTGTAATGCACGAACGGCATCTACCACAGTTACGTCTATTTCTGTTTGAGAGCCCTGTACCATCCCTTGCATCTCAGATATTATTTACCACACATAAAACTGATGTAATAAAACATCATAGGTGGATTGTTATGATAGTTTTAAGACTTCCACTATGATGCATCATCATGGAACTCATTAACAGAGAGATTGGGAACCTCCAAACATTGGACCCTACCCAGTTTGTCTTTGATAAGGGCAGATCATGCCTCCTAAACCTGGTGGACATCTTTGAGACAGTTACTAAGGCTTTAGATGAGGGAAAGGAGGTCCACACAGTCTACCTAGACCTCACAAAGGCTTTTGACACCATTCCCCATTCCAGTATTATAGACAAGCTCACCAGCCTGAACATAAACCCCTATATAACGAGATGGGTTGCCAGTTGGCTCATGGATAAAACCCACATGGTGAGAGTTGCAGGCTCTAGGTCCGACTCTAAACTGGTTACAAGTGGTGTCCCCCAGGGCTCAGTCCTGGAACCCCTCCTGTTTTGTATATACTTCTCAGAGGTACAGGCAAGCACAGGAGGACTATGGCTGACCAAGTTCGCAGGTGACTGCAAACTGGGGGCCATAACTGACTCTCCAGCTGATCCAGACATCCTCCAGAAGGGTCTCACTGAGACGGATACCTGGTGTCAAAATCATGGCCTCAAGCTAAATGCCAAAAAGTGCATTGTCATCCCCTTTGGAAAAAACAAAGTACCCGCAAACTACCACATACGTGGTAGTCCCCTAAATACAGAAAATTTAATAAGAGATCTGGGGATCCAAGTAGATAGTAATCTCTCATTTGATAATCATATTGCCAAGGTGGTTAGAAAATCCTTCTATGTGGCTCACCTAATCACAAGAGGGTTCACATCTAGAACAAAAGAGGTTATTGTGCCCCTCTACTCATCACTCATCAGACCCATCATAGAGTACAATGTCCCATTTGGGATGTACCTTACAAGACACCTGCAACAGCTGGAAAGACCACAGAAATACCTCACCAAGAGGATTACTGGCCTCAAACAGATGGCCTATGCAGCCCGACTGAAGAAACTCCAGCTGTACTTGGTTGCAGCTGATCTCTGCCTGACATACAAGGCCATGTCCAACCCAGAATTGATGGACATGCTCCACCAAAAAAAAAAAAACAAATCCCAGAGAGCCACACTATCTAGGGATCTAAACCTCACCACAATGATAAATAGGACATGCTGGAGGGATAGATTCCTGTCTCAGAGACTCCCCATGCTTTGGAACAGGATTCCAATCTACATTAGGCAGAGCTCCTCACTAACATTCTTCAACAGAAACCTTGACGAGTGGATGGGAAACAGAAAATTTACCCCGGGGATCACTGCAGTGGCTGTGCTGGACAGAGACACAGGGAACTAATCTAAGGGGGCAGTGAAAGCCAACACATTCTGGCTAGGCTTATAGATGCCCTCGGTCAGATAGCCTAGTACTTACATATGACCCTATGAACCTATGCTAGTGGTTCATCCAGTTGTCATTAAGTCACATGGCCTGCTAAATTCCTGACTGAGGCAACATCACGTGAATGTACTGACATTACATAAACATCATTGTATCTAGATATTCATATCCATTTTCATGTTGGACAATGATATGTTATCACATGTTGTGATTGGCAGTGAAATGTTTATTTTGGGCATGTCATACTGTGAATGTTACTGTGTCATGTACATTGAGTACTGGTTTGTATAGCATACCTACACAGATAGACTGTGCTTCAGTTCTGAGACCATGTCTGTCCTATATGATGGAAGCAGCTTCTTTGTCAAAGAAGCAGTCATATTGTGATGCTCAGTATGGTGTGGACAGTAAGATGTAGCTCCTTTCCAGCATTGTGAATAAATCTGTTTGTTCATATTAAATTCATACCCCTGTCTTACTGCACACATTCAGTTCAGTTATTTGTGACAGCCTCCATTGCTTTATGGATGTGGCAAATGCAGTGAGTACAAAGGCCTGGAGATATCCTTGCATTATACGCAGGGGTTTGACTATGTTGACATCTCTCTGTCAGGCAACAGTGGTTGAAACACACACACACACACACACACACACACACACACACACACACACACACACACACACACACACACACAAACACAGAAAATATTAAGGCAAATTCAAAGGCCCCTCTTTGTTCAGGCATTTCCTACCAGGTAAGTCATGCATACACGTTATATGGTAGGAAAGTGCTGTAAGCCCTTAAAGAGTGGTCTTCCTTACATGATCGATAAGTGTATTTCTGTGGTGACCATGACTGTAATGCATCTGTCTGATATCTTTTCTGGCATGTGTTCGAAAATGACATGATACAATTGTTTCTTATGTTATTCATTGTTCACATGCATTACTTATTCACAATATAATTATGACAGTATTGCATGTCTTTCTTTGGACATGTCTTTAATACTTCAATTCTTTTCATCACACTATACAGCTTAATGGCAGATGAATGATTCCTTAAGTGTTTCTTACTGCACGGCATGCTACCAGACCAACAGAAACTGTGATTGGTCCTTTATTTCTATTGTACTGCTGCTATGTTACTCTTCCCTGAAATTCCATGTGAGTGTGCCCAGTATTACTATGTCAGACGTATGCAAGTCAGCAATTGCAAAACTGGACTCCTGACATGTCATCTGCTCTGTCTTGTCATTTGTCACTTATGCATGCTGTTTGTTTTATGATTAGCATTTAGCATTTATATAACTATTTATATAACTATGCAATATTTGCTTATATATATATATATATATATATATATATATATATATATATATATATATATATATATATATATATATATATATATATAGATATGTATATGGATCTACATGAGTTTGCCGAATTTCCATTTCACCGAAACGTGAAATTCACGAGTGGATTTACAAAAAAGTGCATTTTATCGAAAACGCACTTTTGCGTAAATGTTGTTGTGTCTTTCGGCTTTTCCCGGTTAGGGGTCACCGCAGCAGAACTCCGGTCCGCTAAAGATTGGCAGTAGATTTTTACGTGCCGAGTTGCCGGCCCTGACACACAACCTTCAACGAAGGTATGCCCATTCACGCATGTCTCCACACAGAAGATGCTCTAGCTGAGAATCGAACAGGACAACGTCTTAACTGTGAGGTGACAACGCTTAGTAGTTAAAAAAAAATTAGTTAAATAAAGACAAACATGCAGTTTGCATGTTAACTTAGTTGTACAGCAATGTTTAGTGTTGATGTGCAACTTAGCGGAGTGTTGTTGAGATTGTAGTACAGTGGGGATGAGGAAACATTCCCTTTTCCCCACTGTAGTGCGATCTCAGAGTGAGAATATTAAAGTGGGGGGGGTGGGGGGCACAGCCCCCCACATTGGGGATGCAGTGGGGCTTGCATAAAAGTGTTTTAAGTGGTTTTTTTTGTTGTTTTTCTTTATGGATTTACATGAAAGTATGTTTTCGTTGAAACGCACTTTCGTGTAAATGCATTCGCAGATTTACGTTTCGTTGAAACTTAATTTAACTGAAAGACAGTAGATCCATATATATTATATATTTGTATATAAAAGAATTACATCCTCATAGATGATAAACACCTCTCCTATTGGTTCTATAGTCGTTTCTTTGGAAAAACATATCAATTTCTGATTTACTTCATATTACAACTGTAAGGTCCTTTTGTTCTTGTGTATACATCCTGAGATGGATAATACAGTGGTGGTGTCAGCTTGCACAGATACATTCTCTGTTTATACATCTCATATGTAATAACTGCAGTCATCCCATAAAGTATCTTCTGTCCTTGCTGTTATCTCAAGTCAGCATATAATTAACATGTATATTACATTTTCACTCCCCTTTGTTATACTGCAGCTTTTTGTCCCTATCACATCCTATTTTAGCATGTCCAGTTTTATTTATGTGCATAATTGTGGGATTGTCATTGACATGAATTATCCTTGCATCAATATCGCCAGATTTACATCCGGCATGCTTCTTACATACTTTCATCACAGTTGTCTGTGAGTTATGAGTACACTTTATACATTTCCCCTCTTCAACATTAATTATGCATTATATCATGAGCTATTGTACCAGTTCCCCCATTTCACTTCCTCTCATTCTATATGCTTTCCCTGTACTTAATATGTCTGGTCTACAGCACATACTCTTATCTGAGCATTGACTATAAGTGAGCAGTTTTATTTATATTCTGTGATCATGCTTGCAAGCAACTTTTTAGCATATTCGATTAGCACAGGTGTAGAGAGGCACCTATACAACTGTTAATGATTTCCATACAAGAAGATTATTGCTGCCTCCAGAGTGGCAATGGCTTTCATGCAACTCCTGGTACTTGGTGCAGAAAAACCCAGTCTTGCTTCTTTCTGCACACAATATAGAATCTCTCAATTTGAATGAAGATTCCACTTCTATCAGCAATTTTCCTTCTTTATATATTTTAATAGCTCTCTTTAGTCGTTGTTGTGGTACAGATTGAGAGATACCTGAAATTCTACTGCTAGGTGTCCTGGAAAGATTTTCTGTTTCATTCATTTTGTCTTGTTGCTTTTGCATTAACATTTCAAGATATACCAAACTTTCCCCTTTGATTTTAAATTTATTTGCAAAACTTTACCTGTGTACTCAGATTCTCTATAATGGTTGCAGTCCACACTACTGCAGAGAAATATATATCAAAATTATTAATTTGCACAAATTTTGAAGGTTTTGGAAAATCAGTTCAAGACCTGTGTTCACTAAATAAAACGGCTTTATATGTAAGCATTTCCCTGTTCTAGGTCTCATATGAGCAAGGTATTCACCGTGAATGTCATCAAATTAATTGTCTGTGCTACAGGCACTCCAGTGTATTCTAAAAAAAGAAGATTCTCTTCCTGACTACAAAGCAGAAACTAGTGCAGAAAATCCAAATGCATGTAGCAACACTGTCCTCTGGTGAGCAATGATATTTTTACAATTTTCTATATTTTGTTTTAAGTGCTGGTATTTGATAAAAAGGTGAAGATTTCTAACAAGGACAGTACTTTTTTTATGGTGCTGATATATAGCATGTTTTACAGCCACTGATACCTATCTATCTATATAAATCTCTCTCTCTCTCTCTCTCTCTCTCTATATATATATATATATATATATATATATATATATATATATATATATATAAGCAGGGGGAGTCAATAAGTCCTACATGGTCATTTCATACCGTCTGCATGTTGCACCATGAAATTTAGATTCAGAAAGTGCTGTGTAGAGGCTTGCACCCCTGGTGCAAACAACGTAAATGTGTGGCATGCTAATTACAGCATAAGCAGCTGAATTATATGCCAATCAACCGATCCAACATGGTGGAGTTATTCAACAGGCTGTAAAGCATCTGTGTTGAATCCATGCTGGCTTTTACTGTAAATTCCAAAACACAGCCACAGAAAGAAGTCTACACGGACAGAATGTTAGGGGCTGCTGCTTTTTTAACTCATTTGTACATGCTACAGGCTGAAGCCAATGCTACTGCTGCTACTAGGCCTAGGCTGAGAAGGAGAAGAGTTTTCAGGCCACGTTTAACTTTTCACAACCTACATGATGTGGAAATTTTACATCTCTACAGGATCCTCCACCAATTCCTGAATGCTATGCTCCGACATGCCACTGACCATATATATTTTCCCTGTTTTTCTGAGGAGAGGGCCATAAATATGCAGGAATTCTATCCTGTAGCACACTACCCTAAAGTAGTGGGTGGTATAGATTGCACACATATAAAAATTAAGGCACCACCTAGTGAACACGGTAGGCTCTACATAAACAGAAAGGGCTACCACTCTATCAACTGCCAAGTCCTGTGTAATGTCAAGGGAATCGTCTTGAATGTATGTGTGCTGGAAAACCTGACCATGACTCACATATTTGGTACACCTCCCAGCTGTACCAGATGTTTACTAGGGGGATTTCCCACAGGGTTATTTATTGGAGGATGCAGGTTATGCACTGAAACCGTGACTGATGACATCCATCAGAAATGCACACACAACTACAGAAGAACGTCATAATTAGGCGCATGCTTAAACCAGAAATATCATAGAGTGAATGTCTGGGCTGCTGAAGTCCCGATCCTGGTGCCTAGATACATCCTGGGGAGCCCTGCAGTATAATCCATGGACATGTACAGAAACATTCACAGTATGTGCCATGCTACACAACATTATCCTGAGGAAGAAGTTTCAGCAGGATCAGCAGGATCAGCAAGGGGAAGGGGCCACATCCCACCACTAATGTCAAAGTCATCACAGCCACAGGCAGATGAGGAGTCAGACGGGGAACAACCAGCTGCTGTGGGTGCAGGCAGACATAGGCGTGGTCAGTATGCCCTTGCATTTGCTAAGAAATAATGAATAGCACACTCTCTCATCACCTAGGGGCCTAAAACCTTCCTCCTGCTCACATACGTATACTAACATTGATGCCAGGCAACTCACACAACCTTTATCTCCCCATGTATTAGTTGTGTACTGCTTGCATCAGACAGAGTCAGCCCTGAACTAAAACTAAGGCAACTGCTGCATTTACAAGATAAGTCCTGAACCTGGAGTGTATTGTTTAATAATATGAATGTGTGGCATATCCATGTATTTCATTAACTGATCCGGTAAGTAAGTAAAAGGTAGGGAGATTTGTAGAGAAATTAACTTAATACCTGACAGCAGAGACGTATTTGACTTATATTTGTCCATTATTAAGTAATAGGTCTAAGGCATCAATGATTCACACACAGTCATATCTCTCAAAAGTACTGATGCTCACTGCATGCCCTCAGTTTAGCACCATATATTTGTACTAGAAAATCTTTAAGGAGAGAAGTTAGAAAGCAATGATAAACATTGCACTTTCTGATTTTGCAGCCGTCATAAGATCATTCACTATAAACTTGTGAAATTTTGATGCTATCAACTGTCTAACTTTTCAAGACCAATATAAGTCACATCTGCAATTACCAGTTCAAGACCACAAACACAGTTATACTAAGCACTAAGTTAGCTATGCACAGTGAGCATCAGACACAAAGCTTATGTATCCCTGAATCCAAAGGACAGAAAACAAGGATATGGCACAGTTATTGTCACTTGTACAAGGTGTTGTGTGTGTGGTGGAGCAGGAATCCTAGGCTGACACAAAAGGTCAGTACGTGTGTGTGAGTAAGAAAGAGAAGCAGGCAGACATTTGGATAAACCAACAAATGGCCAGTGAGACAAAATGAGTTACTATTGTGTGTGTGTGTCTCTCTAGGGGTCCTCGAGGTGAAACTGGTGTGTGAGTGTCTGCATGAACACAGCCAACCTCTGTGCTAGCTCTATATCTTGGTATGTCAGATAGGTGTGAGCCATGCATAGTAGAGGTAGCAGTTCATTGTTGCCATCTCTGACCAAGAGAACTGGCGGAGTTGCACTGGCATGTCCATGCCCACAGTCAGATGCACTGCTACTATCTGAATATGACTATTGTCTACTGGATGAGCTCCCTTTATGGGGACACCCAGGACCACAAATCCATGGCCTGCCACATCTGGGTGTAGACAAAATGCTCACTGACAGAGCACTGAAAGTACTGCCACTATGGAAGCATGATCAATCACAGCCACATTGGCTGATAGCAGATGATGTGGCTGACCTACATCCATGAGGATGTTGTTCCCCTCCTAACAAATGTTCCATGACAGACAATGCTCGTTCCATGACAGACACCCCTCGGTCCCTCACAGACACCCCGCACTCCAACTTGTCATTCATCCAATCAATTGAATCGTCAACATGGTGGAGGCAGTCAGGCATGTCAAACTGTGCCACATCTACAACCCTAGGCATTTGTGTGCAGCATCTATGGGACCATACCTGTGCCTTCAGGATGGCCCTAAACATACATTGAGTGGCACAGGAAGAGACACCAGCATTAGGTGGAGGAGGGACAGCAGGCCCCCTCTGATCACCCCTATGAATCCTCTTGTGAGGCACCTTGCCCACACATTGGCTATGGCCAGAGTCAGCAGGCACTGAAGCTGCAGTAGCCACACTTTCCTGATCAATGGCCTTGCCCTCCACCTGTCCAATATCTGAGGGCTCACTGAAATGAGTAGGGGTAGGCCTACTGGCTGTGTCCAATGAAACTGCAGGGGCTGGCTGAATGTAAACTCGGTGTCAGATTCAACTTCTGCACTCCCTGACTGTATCTCAATTTGGCCAGCACCATTATCAGAGTCTGTTCATACACTGACATCAAGTAGCAGAGAGCCTACACTTCCAGTATCATGATCATCTGTTATAAAAAGCAACAAAGACAGGAAAAAAAATAATACCTACACTACTATAGTCCAATATATCCTACCAAAGTAACAGTCCTGCCACTATTACAGACAGTACAACAATACACATAACAGGCTTGACATCAACAGCACACACTAAAGTATTTCTTTAAATTGATCAGCAGTACTGACATAAAAGTGTTTGGCTTACCATCTGCAGATGAGATACTCCTCTGAAATTCCGATAGTCCTGGCAAAAGTTAAGCAACAGGTAAGAGCAATATCATCACAATTACCAGTAACACAGGGGCTAATAATGTTATCCTTTTATATGTCCATTAACTATACTTTCAACAAGAATGTGGCCGACAACTCCAACCTAAGCTAATAAATGTAGCAATCTTCAACCCCCCTAAAAAAGAGACACATGACACAGAAGTAACTTATTGATTTCAATTGTTTTACTATACAACAGTATTCAACTGTTGAGATACCAAAGCCTACCTTGAAGCTTCACCTGGGAGATGCTTGCTGTTTCTGAAATTGTTGCTCCTACATCCAGCACATGCTGTATTGCACTCTCCTGGAAGCTGTCTGGATCCCTGATACTGGCCAGGAAACTCTTCATTGGGTGTTAGTGGTGGATCAGTAGCATACCCTCTCCGGTAACCATCTGGTCTCACAGCCCACTGTAGCTGCTCTTCTGTAAGCAGATGTGATCATGTCAGTGGCTCTGCTGTGGTGCACCTGCTCATATGTCCTGCCATGGCTACCAGTGGCATTCAGATACTCAATTATCTGTTGACAAATTTGCATCCTATGTGCCATATTTCCCCAACCTTTTTCCAGCAGAAAAGCAACATGTTACATAAAGGCATCCACTATCACCTAGTTCTCAGTATTGGTGAAGTGGTTTTCCAAGACTGGCATGCCTGTGTGGCATACTCCTAGGTGTCCTATAAGACAACAGTAGAATAATCCACATAAGTATCACATAACTACAAAATAACTGTTACAAGACAAAACAGAAAAGGTAGCCAGTAAGTATTACCTACTGGAGAAACATAAAACAGTGTAAAGATCCAAAATATGAACAACAGGCAGAATGCAAAACAAGGAGAGAAACAAGGGCAACATAACCTTGTTTGTGCTATAAAATTAACATTAACTTACCTTTGCTCCCCCCCAGTAAGAATAGTCTATCCTTGTTTGTGCCATAACAGTAATTCACCTTTGTGCCCCACCTAAAAGAATAGTCTATCCTTGTTTGTGCCATAACAGTAACTTACCATTGCCCCCCAAAAGAACAGGAACATGACATATTTTGCTAACAAGCCATCTGTGAAATGTTAAAAGTGCTATTAAAGGAACTGTCCATGAGACATCTATACATATTTATCACTCAGCATTCTATTTTCCTGTATTGGCAATCATGTATACTTCTGAAATGGTTTGACAAACATGACCATGGCATCAGTATACTTCTAAGTAATGCATACAGATAAAAGTGTAAATGCCTTTGCTTTAGATTTTTCTTAAATACATTCCAGCATATGCAGTAAGTAGGTGACAAAATGGAAGCATACCTTCTGAGGTTCAGTACATCGCTGTACAGATATATCCTGAAGAAATAGCATATTTGCAGTCTTCCAAACATAAATAGCTCTCCTCATCATCAGTTTTCCTAGCTGCATTGTTGCCTTTTTATATGGTGTAGATCCATGGCTGTTAGCATGATGAAGATGCAAATAAGAATTGCTGAATCCCTAATACTTGGATCCATGTAGGAGATGTAAATATAGTGCTGACAGTCCCTCAGTGTTTGTGTTTAATGGATTGCAACTGTCAATGATTACTGGTTGGAAGAAGAAAACACAACAGCCCTGCAGTCTGTCTTACTTTCACTGGGTGTTAGATGTAAAGTTGGAGGTGTAAGTAAGCAGCATGCAATTCACAGGTTATGTTCCTTAGCATCCAATCTGGCCTTCATTGTTGGGAAATGCATATGATATTATTTCCACTTAATACCCCCACACATTTTAAGATTAATGATATAGAATGACTTACACACTGCATGTCTCAGATTACTCATCAGATAACTGACAAATGACCAACAAACACAGAAATGTAAGACAGAGCTGTGTATTTGCAAGCAATAATCATAACAGGTTGTGTGATCACTAGGTACGCTACATCTAAAAATAATAAATGTACAAATAACAATGTATGGTTTCATATCACTGTAGATGCTGTTGTAATTTGTTGTGTGCAGCTCAACAGTTCCAAACACTGTGTTCCCTCCAATAAATGTGATAACTGGAATTGGTGGGAAAACATCAGTCTCCATTTCTCTAGATCCATGTCAGACATTGCAGGCATCTGTGTTAGCATGAAGAGATGGGGTGTCTAGTTAAGAACCACAGCAACAGGCTTCTGCAGGGGGACTACTCTGGCTGCCAGTATAAGTCTGAGGCTTGGGATAGTTTAGTCCAGGTTGTATCCAGTGCCATAGATGCACCACACATTGGAGAGCAATGTGTGCACCATTATAATGACCTGCACAGGAGGAATAGGGATACAATCAAGTGCTGGATTGAGGAATTCAGGACTGATGACATCCCACACCTGTGTAAGTATCATCTACAGGCAGTAATTTCAGGACTTAGAAAGCTATATATAGGCAAGGCTGGCATTCATAACAGTCTTCTGTTCTGTTCTGTTTTTTCCACAGCAGCCAGTGACTGTGAGTGCAATGTCCAAACCAATGGGGCTAGATTGGCAAGGATGAGGAAAGCATGTGGTATGTATGCAGCAGAAGAGTACTGTTATTGTAGCAATAAAAGTTAAATATAGCTTTTTTGGTATTTTATTGAGCTGTATCAAACTGAGCATACATATCTCAACTGTAAAAGCAAGTATGCCTGCATTAGTCTGTATCACAAGCCAAGAGTACAATAACAGACTTTAGACAGAGGTTGTGTGTTCGAATACCACAGTTCCCAACTAGACAATACTGTTAATTTTTCAATAATATATAAATTACATTAAAACTTCTATACCAGTGGCACAAACACCCTGTTGTAAACTGTAATCTGTATAATTGGAACATGCATATGTGCAATATATGCACATGTCAAGGATTACTTGCTGTAATCTATAGTATAGTGTGAATCTGTTTAGAGGTGGTAGTCCTAAATGTAAAAGTTAAGATCACACAGTCAAATAATTATATTAATGCATTGTATGTGACATATGAAGGTATTAATCTATTTTTTAAACACCTTTATTGAATTATCACTTGTGACATAGGCAAATTTACATTTATATAAAAGTAATCAACTGTAATAACAAGTTCACATTTACAAACATTAAACCTGACATATATTGCTATGTATCATATAACTTAAGCAACATTACATTTTTCTCTTTCCCCATTCCTTATCTTTCTTATTTTAGTTTTCTTTTATTTCATGCTATTTATAAAAAATATTTTTGTGTCATTTTTTTATTTTATTTAATTATTTTTTTATTTTATTTTAATTTCATTTTATTTTATTTTTGTTTTAATTTATTTTTTTTTAATTTTATTATGTGTCATTAAAATGTGTCTACATCATCCATGTTTACCACATCACTAATGCTCCACAGCACAGTGGGTAGGCCTGTCCCACAGGATCCACCTGCCCCCTTTCCACCTGCTCCAGCATCAATGCCCAGTATATCTGGGAGCCAACCTGGCAGTACTGCCTCTGCTGTACCTGCACTACCTGCATGCTCAGAGAGTCCTCCCCAGAGGGTGGACCAGTGGTACCCTCCTGGAGCAGTGGCAGAGGTGGTGATTTTTCACCCTCCTGCACATTCCTGTCCTACTTTCCCTTTATTCTACAATCTGCTTGTTTCCAGTTTCAACACGTTCCTGTCTACCCCATTTCATCACATTTAATCTGGTGAAAAAATAGAATCACACACACCACACATAAGTTGCTGGTGAAGCAATGGATCCCTTCACTTTTTGTCCTCCAAGTTTGCATGGATGTACACATCATCACCAATAGTAAGCAGCTACAAACAGGTGCATTTACCCCCATGTAATACTGCTTAACACCGTTGCGCTATGCCAACACACAGCAACCTATCTTGTATAAACAATTTATGTCATAGTATTAACACTCTGTACTGAAAATATTTGAAAGTATTACAATCACCTGTACTAAAGCCCAGTACCATCTGGTCCAAAAAGGATTCTATCAATGCATTAACACGTGATGTCACAGAGTCAGTTAGGCAGCAGCTGTATTTCATAGATTCCATACTAACTGCCAGACTTTAGCAATGGGGCTCACATTCGTGCACTGTTTAGCAACAACAAACATATGTATCTGACATGCATATACACTTTGATAACCATTGCACAACAGAAATATACATATTATGCTGTATTACTGTGGTTTACTGTCCATTTTGCTGTGTATGGCATGAAATTACATGTGGAAACATTACACGCTGAGGGCCCTTTCTAACAATATTCCATATATTTACAATACATTCATATGTTGGCATCCCCAAGCACTGCAACCCTGGGGTCTCATTACTTTTTCCACACATATATAAACCACACTAAAAAATGTAATATCAAATGTGTGCTGTGCAATGCACATCAATCTGCTAACTTGCAGAAGTACAACTATTGCCCCCTACATCTAAGAAGCCTCATCTGCAAGGCTAGGGAAGGAGTCAGTATGGACGATATCCACAGGGACATAGGTGACCTTCAACACACTTGAGCCTACTCATTTTCTTTTTGTCAAGGGTAGAGCTTGCTTCTTGAACCTTGTGGACTTCTTGGATACTGACCCCAAAGACCTGGATGAGGAGGGATAACAGGACATACCTCCTATGTTGAGTTATCCAAGGCCTTTGAGACTATCCCCCATTCATGTGTCATAGTGAACATCTGTCATGCAGGAATTAAGCCATACAGTTGTAGAGGGTTAGGCAAATGGCTCCCTGACATAACACACACTCTCAGAGTTGGGGACTGCACCTCCACCACTAGCCACTTACCATTAGAATATGGCAAGGATTTGGGCTGGGCCCTCAAATGTTTGCAAACTACTTCCCTGAAGTGCTGGCAATGGTAGATGGCCTGTGGTTTACCAAGTTTGCAGATGACTGGTAACTGGATGCACTAGTATGTGGCACCCAGTAATAATAATACATTATGGAAGGGGTTACCACACACAAATAATTGGTGCTGAACTCATGGACTTAACCTCAAAGCATAACATTGGCTCATTCTCCCTCTGGCAATGAAGTACCCCTGCCAATTATATATATATATATATATATATATATATATATATATATATATATATATATATATATATATATATATATATATGTGCACATATACACACACACACACACACATATATATATATATATATATATATATATATATATATATGTACACATATACACACACATATATATATATATATATATATATATATATATATATATATATATATATATATATATATATATATATATATATATATATATATATATATATATATATAGCAACCCTCTAAGCTCGAACACAGTGTTGTGAGACTTAGGAACACATGCTGATAGTAATCTACAGTTTCATCACTATGTATCCATAGCGATGACACACAAATATTCTTCATTGTGCACATCATACATACGGACACTGCATCCAAGACCAGGGTTGTCATACCTCTGCTGTAGTCTACCCTTCTTGGTCCACTAATTGAGTACAATGCTCCCTTCTGTCTGTACCTCACTTGACACCTGCAGTAACACACAGCCTGGGAGATTCTGAAGCCTCCAAACATGACATACATGGAAAGACGGTAAGACCTGTCACTGTACTCAGTATCACACAGGCTGCTGAGAGGTGACCTAGGCTTGCCCTACACAGCAAGCTCAGATCCTGCAATACTGGAAATGCTGGACATGTGCAAATCAAATGGGACAATAATAACTTGGCCCAAGGTTCTCAACCTAGCCTGTGACATAAACAGAGCATACTTGTGAGACAGATATATCCCCTAATGACTCACATTCCTATGTAATAGGCTCCCACTGCATGAGAAACAGTGTTCCTCAATTACCCTGTTTAAGTGCAACCTTGACTACTGGTTGGGTGATTGTAAAGTCACCTCTGGGGTGGCACTTATGCCCCTCATGAACAGGGCCAGTTGGTGCTGCTTATAAAATCCCTCTGATAACAATGACCATCCAACTATGCTCAATAAGGATACTTGTGTTTATACACACTTAGGCTTCTAAACACAGTAGGGCCACTATGCTAATAGCCTTATATGAACATAATAATCTATGAGCCTATGCAGGCCTCCCAATATTTTGTCTCCCACATGGTCTGCTGATGTCATCTACTATAACTTTACCTGCAATCTGAGAAAAGTCAGACTCATGCTGTGGTGCTTGCATAATGTACTGTGTTTTTTAGTCTGTCTGCTTAGATTGGTATGGATTTTGTTCTTACTACAGTTAACTGTGTGTGTGTGTGTGTGTGTGTGTGTGTGTGTGTGTGTGTGTGTGTGTGTGTGTGTGTGTGTGTGTGTGTGTGTGTGTGTCTTTCTAGACAGAAGAACAGATGAGCGTATACCACAGTAATTGTTCCAATAACATGGACTGACAGTATTTTGATTCTTGCAGATGCATACACATGCATTTCATGCAGCTCACCCAACATTTTGTCCCCATATGGTCTGTTGATGTCATCTACTATAAGTTCACCTGCAGTCTTGTAAAAATCAGACTTGTGCTGTAGTGCTTTTGTATTGTTTTCTGCATTCTGTGTACTTAGATAGGTATGGGTCCTGTTCTCACAGCAGTCAAGTGTGTGTGCATGCTCTCGCGCGAGCGTGTGTGTGTGTGTGTGTGTGTGTGTGTGTGTGTGTGTGTGTGAGCTGTTGCTTGACATTACAAAGAGCATTTTACACCAGTATGTAGGATACTGTTATATTATCCTCAACAGACACTGTTGATGTCATCCACTGTAAAGGGTTTTCTGACACACTCCAAGTTGGACTTGAGCAGTGGTGCTTGCATAAAGTACTTGGTTCTATACACTTTCTGTACTTATATAGGTAGGGGTTGTATTCTCACTGCAATCAACTGTTTGGGTGTATGTGAGCTGCTGCTTGACATTACAGAAAGAATTTTACACCACCAGGTGTCAACTGTGTGTGTGAGCTGTTGCTTGACATTATAGAGAGCATTTTCCACCACCATGTGGGACACTGTTATATTCTCTTCAACAGACACTGCTGATGTCATCCACTATAAAGTGTTGACTGACACAATCTAATCTGGGTTAAGCTGTGACACTTGTGTAAAGTACTGGGTTCTGTAGTCTATGTACATAGAAAGGTTGGGGGTTCTTTTCTCAGTGCAGTCAACTATCTGTGTGTGTGTGTGTGTGTGTGTGTGTGTGTGTGTGTGTGTGTGTGTGTGTGTGTGTGTGTGTGTGTGTGTGTGTGTGTGTGTGTGTGTGTGTGTGTGTGTGTGTGTGTGTGTGTGTGTGTGTGTGTGTGTGTGCATGTGCTGTTGCTTGACATTACAGAGATTCTTTTACACCAGCATGTGGGGCACCGTTATTACCATATTTTCTTCAGCAGACACTGCTGACGTCATCAACTATAGCAGATTTTTGGATATGCAGTACTCCCACCAGGGGAGGCTTGGAGACTGGCTTGGAGGCCAGGCAGAAGTCACCTTATCTTATACAATAAAGATTACAGTGACATGGCTTTTAATCTATCCACATACATCATGGCATGGTTTGTAGGCCCTGTGTTATCTTGCTGTGAAAGCTCTGTGGTCTCTCCAGCTGCTGCATGTGTCTAGTGAGGTACACACAAGAGAGAGCATTATACTTTATTAATGTTTTGATCAGCTTTGACTATAGTGCTGTCCTACACTCCTAAGATCTCAATATGATGGTGTGACTTATGATGTGCAAAACAGGCTTTCTATACCAGTGTGGACATGTGGTGGTCAAAGTTCAGATTCCTATCTGTATGTGTTCCAGTGCTTGTATCACTGGGTTTCTGCATAGCAGCACTGTTATCAATGATGTGCTTAACATGGACGTGTACTTTTCAGACAGACAACATAACAAACACACATTTCTGCATTTATTTGTAGATTGTGTTCTTTTGTCACCATTCAGTTGTCTGTGGTAGCTCCTCCTGTACTATATTATCATCATTGCTGGTCTCAATGATTGCACCTGATATGCAAGAATCAGCAAACTCGGTAAGCCAAAAGCCATATAGCCTGAATTGTTGAGAAAAAAAAATCCTAACAGTGAAAGGCCAAGCACAGATCCTTGGGGTTTGCCAATGATGACAGCTCTGTTGGTGCAGGTTGATTCACCAGCTTTCACAGTATGTGTTCTGTTGGTGAGCCAATTGGTTACCCATCAACTGACATAAGAGTTACTACCCAGCTGGGAAGCTTTCTCAATGATACCTGCATAGGAGATTGTGTTGAAACCCTACGTCAGATCACAATAGGCAGTATGCACTTTCTTACCTTTACCAGCGGTTATCATACAGAATCAATAGGATGTGACAACATCACAGATCACTTATAGTGTGATTCAGCACATACATCTTCCTGATATGGTTAAATGCACAATTCAACACACCCTCCACATGGGCTAATTTCACATACAAGGGTGTACAGCAACATGCATCCACCTGAGTTGGGGGGACAGCACCTGAAGCATGCATGTGTAGAGACATCTTCGACTGTAAGGTAGGCCAACATGTCATCATGGTCATCTTCTACATGCACACTACAAATATTCGGTTATGTACAACAGAGCTGTTGTTAATGCTACATCATGTCTGTTACATCTAATAGATGTCTGCAAAGAGGTCCTTGAGTGCATGCATGATGACAACAGTATCATCTTGTGGAACATGAACAGGTCAAGGCATTCGACACAAATCCAACTGAGGTATTCAGTCAACACTGTCATATGTGGCTGCAAACAGTTATTTCACCAAATAGGGAGACCAGTGTATCACATACGTGGCATCTCACTATGTTGAAATGTATGATGTGACCTATATTTGAGGTCCAGTGATTAGGTCCGTACATTGGGAATGTCTGTTAGGCCCTTTCCTGCCCATTAGTTAAGCAATGAACATCACAGATAGCATACACATGCTGTGTCCAAACATCTGCCTGAAGGATTACAGATTGTGGACAATCATTGACTCCAACTGTGATATATTAATAATAATAATAATAATAATTAATAGTAATACAGGCAGTGTCAACACATACCAAAAACTGCTGCCACAGCCATGACAACACCTGCACTGACAAGACACATGGGAGGATTTGTTGATTCAGGTAACAAATACACCACCCCAGTATAATGTGGACATCACACCCTATAATAAGACCAATAGTTATGTGATCCATGTCGTGGGATAGATGGTAAGGGATACATCCACCAGCATGTGGTCGCAGTGCTAACTACTCCCTTGAATCTAACACAAGTACTGGGTATGTGAAGGACATGCATGTCAGATGTCATAATACCTTCATGGTTCTCAATCTTCATCATACCAATAACTGTGTACTATGCACACTTCTTAATGTACCTCCCTACACATCTTCCAGTGATGTGTAACTGAAGTGTGCCACCTTTGTCACTGTGTACTGTCACACAGCTTATTGACCATCCCTAGGTATTCCTTTTGCGGAATACACATGACTGTCTGATGACATGGAACACCACTCAAGTGGTTACACCAGATGCATGTGTGCTACCTATTCTGCTTATGTACACGCTACATACATAGGTGTTTGACAACATTAATGACATGTATATCATTCGTGACAGTGTGGATTGTATATATACCATGCACACAAGGCAACTATCCTGTATTGCCCGTACTGTAACATACTGGTATAGCAACGTCCCTCCTAACACTTCCATCAGATATTATAGTGCCAGGACAGTGTGAGTGATTACCCTCATAGAGTTTGGATGTATCATAATTGTTGTCCCAGTGACTGTGCGTGTGTGTGTGTGTGTGTGTGTGTGTGTGTGTGTGTGTGTGTGTGTGTGTGTGTGTGTGTGTGTGTGTGTGTGTGTGTGTGTGTGTGCAGTCTCATCTCTAATCACTCTACATCACATATGTTATGGCAGAGGCATGGGATTACTGGTGGTATTATTCTGGTATTGTCCATGATTTTGGCTGGTTCTTGTAATGTTTTCCATGAGCCTTTACCTATGGCCACCTTGCTGGAGACCTTCACTGACAGTACACTCATATTCAGGCATATCAATTTGCACAGCTTCACAATGTGCACCCTATCCCAGTTGTATGTCAGATCCCTAATAGATATCCTCTGCATTATTCATGAAAGGATGTTTATCTCACACAGATATCCTCCCCATTGTTATGTCACCTTGTGTGACAGTCACATAAAACACATTTTCACTGTACAGTCCCTACTGTACCATATAGATATCTGATCGGTGTTGCTGCTACAACCATGTGCCATTGACAAGCCCTCCTCTGCTGTACATGAGGGAGTTCCACCTGTCCTCCTTCCCTGTCTTCATTCCTACAATTCATCTGTGTATCCCTATTCAATACACACACTTCCCTTGAGTGATCATTTTGCATGACAGTCCAAGTCCAGTTACAGATCATTTACACAGCTTCATTACAGAACACCAGGATTGGGATATCACAATATTCTACACTGTAGGTACACTGTCCTGTACTGTGTTTGGACCATATACTTCACATTCATACCTCTTAACTGTCCAGATATTCCCAAGATGTCCATATGTTTTGCGTATCAAATTTGTGGCTTTTTGCCATATCACTGGGATGCTCTCTGGACAGATGTGAGTCAATATTACATACATTTTAGTGAATACCTCTCAAATGTCCTGATATGTGCAGAATGTCCAGTTTTTGTCTCATATTTGTGATTTTTCCCCTTAACATTTTTGTTTTCTGTCCAATCATTGGCATGCAATTGCAGAGTGAAGTCAGAAATGGATGACAGACATTTGAGTTTCAAACTTCATGTACCTCAGAGAGTTTATGCTACTGTACAACCTATTATTCTATCCACTTTCTAAAGAGCAATATTAAAAATCAGTCCCTATGTCAAATATGTTCCTATTTCTGGTTATTTGTCCCCTCGTTATGTTGAACTTTGTGCAGATGTGTTGTATTAGCAGATTGACAGCTATGTGTGAAAATCTGGTGATCACCGTGGCAATCCGCACAAATCCATGGACCATAGGTGCTCTGCTTTACACAGAATTGATATCCACTTTCACTTACATGGTTTCCTTGCCAGCAATCTTGTCAGCCATGAAACCTAGCTTAGATGTGCAGCATGCAATTAATATGCATGGTACGCTACTGCTAGCCCCACACCACCGTGTAAACATATAAACTTCATGTAGGATTCACACAGAGCCTACACAGAGTTTATTGAATCACAGGGCTTCTATTATTTGCTGAACAAAGACCACCAGCAGCACATGTATAGTGACTCCAATGAGGGTCACAAATCCAATGTAGATAACTGATACTGTCTTGCCAGGACTGATACTGGTACCATAGGCATACTTTACATTAGGAAGGAGAGTAGGCACCACTATAGTGACCTGTGGATATGCCATCCAGACATTCTTAGCTGACAGGAAGAAGAGGTCAGAGTGAAGGTGCCTGAGATGCATTGTTAATGTTATGACTTTGGTTACTAACGGACTTTTTAGTTTATCTTACCAGCATAGGACTGCATATTTGTTATTTCTCTCTTTTATTCATAATGCAGGAGGCTATCTCAGAGAATAGCATCATATATTGTAGAAGAATTACCTGCCCTTCCATGTGCAGGGGTGAGTATGCCTGGCAACTGTAACATATAAGTAAACTTTGGTTATGCCTTCCTCAATATTTCTGCCGTGTGAAATTCTCATTATAGTACCTTCATATTAGACAGATTAAAGATAAGAATTCTTTCAAGCCGTTCTTTGCTAGTGGCCTGAATCTGTGCTTTAGATAGTGTATGACGCTTTATGCAGTCAGGTAAAATATGTGCTGTCACTTTCTGGGATTTAGCCATTGCTCATACGTCAGGGTTTACTATGTGATGCATGGTAGAAGGCAGTGGAACATATACCCACATAATATATGTTTATAGTAGGTCACGGGTATAGTACATGGATTTTACCTGACAGCCACAGGCAGTGAGTATACTCTTCATTTTATCACCAGCTCAAAATAGTCAGGTAGCATTTGTTAGCATATATACTTGAGTTGTCAGCAATCTTTACATTTCACCTGTATTTTGTCAAGTTATTGAAGGTATAGTTATTGCAGCATATTCCTGGGCTGATGTACCAGTCATATTGCATTTCATATGATGTCTCCATTTATCTCTCCTTCATCTACATCATTATCCTTTTATTGCAATTTATTTTATCTGATTGTTCTGTTATGTCACTCCTTTTATTTTGCATTTCTGCTC
Organism: Protopterus annectens; assembly: GCF_019279795.1. Lineage (NCBI taxonomy): Eukaryota > Metazoa > Chordata > Ceratodontiformes > Protopteridae > Protopterus > Protopterus annectens. The sequence continues at coordinate 1,464,957,749 of NC_056731.1, read as the reverse complement.
AGTAGTTACCAAAACTTGTGCCATTGGCTTTTCTGTATACCACCTGACCCACAGATGAACACCAGCTCCCCATTACTTTACCTGGAAAAGGCTGATTGGCCTTCTTTTTTTGTACCTGATGGGGCTTTACTGGCCAGGAGCACTGTTGTCTCCATTAGTTATTAAAGGCAGGTGGTAGATGTACTAAAGATGCTGCTAGATTGGTTCCTTGACAACCACATCATCCAACAGGAAAGTGTTTTTTTTTGTGACCAGTTGAGTCATGTCTATGACCCAAGGTGGAGTGTGAACTCCTACAGGGTGTAACATGGACACCCTATCTTCTATCCTGATGCTCCCTTCCCTTTTGTGATCTTGCCCATCACCATTGTCTTCTCCTTGCCTACTGTGTATACCTTTACTGACATCCCTTTTCATCCCTTTTCATCATTGTGTCAGCACCTTCCCTTTCAGTCTTGTCTGTGTTATGTATTTGTTTATTTGCCTATCAACTATAGCTCTTCCTATACCTTCACATTCCCTTACATCCTTACACAACTTACTTTTTTAAAAGGAGAAAATGGGCACCTGTCCCACAAACAAACAAACCAAAAAAAAAAATATCCTTCCTTTCTCTCCCACACCCAATTCATTCTTTACTAGTTTTCCTTACATGGCTCTCTCTCTGCTTGGTTTCCTCTTTTTTCTTCTGTCTTATACTCCAATTCCCCCATCTGGTCAAACAATAAAATTAAAATTGTGCAATGAATCCTTTAAATGATACCCACTTTTCTCATCTTAATGCTTTTGTTTGCACACAAATGTGCTGATTTGCACATGTGCACAACATTCAGCAGCTGTGCACATCACAATACCCAGCCATTACTGCGTCTGTCTCTCCTTCTTCACAAGACCTGCAATAGCTGCACACTGGATTAGTAATTACCTGACATTTCAGCTCTGTGTTTTTACTTTGTTAATCAATAATGAGCTCAGAGCTGCATTACACCCAGAAAGTAAACAACATGTGTCTAACTTCCATTATAGAAAGCATGTTTATGAATCCAAGGTTGTCTTTATAAGCTCAGACTCCAAGAGTTAATATTTTTTCCTGGATTTGACGCAATATTTGGTACCGAACAATTATACCTGGTACAATACAAGCTAATTATAAAAATCAAGTAAATGAAAACAGTACTGCTGACTTGGTTGTTCAAAAATTAAAAATTACAAAAGGCTAAAGATGCAACCAACTTATGGAAAGAAATAGTTGTTTGCTTGCTTTAACTGTTTGCAAACATAGTGTTGCTGATATACAACTGTAGGAAAGGCTTCACCTCTGACTTAGGAACTTTGCGTCTTCTACCCACCCACAAATAATGATGACATTAACATGCCAGTAGACTATGATTCAGTATTTTGTAATTTAATGTATTCCTAATAAACCAAATACAGATTTGATGTCTGTGAGCATTATGGTAACAAAGGTGCATTTCTTAAAATGTTTAAATTGAAGTAGAATCCATGACACAATATGATACATATCTGATTGTAAAGAAACAAAAGAATATCAAAGGGAGCAACAACCAAGGTAGATGTAGAAGAAAGTAAAAACCTTACAATTATGAAATGAATTGTTTCCAGAAATGGCTATAAAAGGTCAGTACCAACTTCTAAAACATGGTTCTGCTAAGTGCACCCCACATCACCCCCACATTGGGTGCTGTGCAATATGTCTCTATGCTACATTATTATTTATAAATTGAAGTTACACAACATTTGGGGTAAGAATTCTACATTTTCCATATAACCAAGTAGTTCACACTCTCCAATGATGCATGACCTTAGAGATGAAGCATATAACTGGCTTGTCTTTAGGTGGAGGGGACACAATGCCCTGCAAGAAACACTAACTAGTATGTTTTCTAGTGTCCTTTGTCAGTCTTACTTTGAGATTTAAATTTTCAGATCCCAGTATTAAACAGAGCAGATATTGTTCAGTCTACTTAGAATGCATCAGCAAAATGAAGAGTACCATTTATGTAATATTAATATTAAACAATTGTGCATCAGAAGACCATCAACCTGATGTTGAAAATCTTCTGTTAAAAGTTGTTACATGTATACAATTAGTGCTTTGATATGTGTAGAATTGTTTCTGATTTGGAGCATGGGTCTTTAGAATTCAGCAACCTGATAGGAAGTCTTTGAAGTTTTTTTTTTTTTTGCAAAACATTGTTTTGACAGAAAACAAAAAAAGGTCCAATTCTGAAGAAAGAAGACACTTTATATGCAAACATCTTTAAAAAAGGCAATGTGATCCAACTAAGCTTAATCTATAAATTGTACTTTGTTGACAGTAACCCCTCAAACATGGATTAGCAAAGAGCAAGATGGCTGAACTTCAAACTGCAAAATGAAACAAATATTTGAATGATTATTGCAATCATAAGTAAACTTTCAAGAAGCCAGACTGTTTCAACCTAGACTTTTCTGTGAAAGCACATTTTCAATGAAATGTCACTTTGTGGTTTACATTTTTCACTATGGTAGCTGTATTTTAAGCCAACATGATTCAGAAATGTTCATTTTGTTCCAAAGTACTTCAATGCATCAACAGTAACTTCACACACTATAAAAAATACATAAATAAATTGACAGAAAGGATCTACCATGTACATGATTTAATAATAGATAATTGTCCTATAGAAGAAAAAAAACCCTGTGTTTAACGTGAAGTTAATCATTTCCCTCATAATTCATGAAGATAATGTTTCTAACACCGTCCTAGCTCCATGTTATTCTACTGCCCCTCAGTCAGCTGTGTTGCCTACTACCTCCCAAATTCCTCTGTAACTTAAAATCCTGCTGACAAAAATACATTGTTTTAATCCCCAGTGCACAAAGCAACCAAAATTTGTATCTTTGGACTATGGTTTAAAACAGACATTTTCCCATAAACATTTTCATTTCATGTGAAGAAATGGGATATATAAGAGACAGTGTATAATGCTAGGATGAATGAATTATGTCTTTGACAGTTTGTTTACTTCTCTTGTAGAAAAAACAGAAACTTACAAGAGCCAAATAAAATGCAAGGAGAAACAAAGGAGGATCCAGATTCATATTCACAAAGGCATCTCTGAAGTTGGAAACTTCAGGGAAAGAAAATTTATCTTGACTTGATAAAAAATATACATTTTGTAAAAATTCTAAAAGTATTTCTCATCTCTATTTTTTTTCTCAAAATGGAAGTGTCATTGTAAGGATAAAGAGGTAAAGAAAACAGAAGACTGAAAACCGCATCTTCTGTTATCTTGGCTTATATCACACACACTGTATCCATCAAATGACTTTAAATAATTTAATGATTTAAAAAAATACACTTTTCAAAGTTTGTGAAGTCTCTACTCTCCACATATTCCTTATATAAATATATGCATAAAACACACAAATAACTGTTCCTTTCTCCATATCATATCACTAATATTTGCATGCATACCTTTTACATCTCTTACCCCAGTCCATCTGGTTTACACATTTGTTTATGCACTATTATTAGCTGTTGATGTTGCTACTGCACTGATGGTAATCTGTTAAGTTTGTGGCAGATCATAACAGCTTCATTTTACTCCTCCTTGCAAGGGCACCCCTCCTCTGCCTGTACCCACTTCCTTCTCGACTGTTACATTCCCCTGATATTTACTTCATAGCAGGTTAGTGTATAATATTTCCTGCTCCATCTCCATTTTTGTCTCTTGCCCACTTCTCTGTCAGAACCTCTTTAATAGCAAGGCACTGTCCACCTTCCCTTTCTACCTCACACCATTTCATAATTGTTCCCTATAATGATCTATGCTTTCCTCAGCCATTTTCTGGCTCTCCCTTCTTCTTTTATAATTTTTTAAACTCTATGAATTCTAGGACCCTATACACCTTCAAACTCTTATCATTTGATTTATTCTTTTAATTATCAACCTTCCTCACTTTGGGAAGGATATCTCTGCATTCTCAATAAAAGTGTTTTCATTCCACTTTTACCAAGATATACTAGAGAACCAATCCATGACGTGTGCACCCAAAATTAGTAAAAAGTTATATCTAAAAAAATATGATAATATATAGTATACTTTGGAAAGGGACATTAGTAAAAGCAAATACATAGATTCCATTTGAAAAAAAACAAAGAGATAGGCTAGTAATTTACTAAGAAGTTAAATTAAACTGACATGGGTTAGATGAAGAGACAGGTAAAGCACATAGCAGTAATGCTGGAAAGTAACATTTTTATACGTAAAAGAGTATGTAAATATACCGGAAACAGAAGTATATTGTTAGTAATGAAGATGGAATGTAACAAACATTGAAGAACACCAAGAGCCGGATGCTTACAAGAAGAGACAAATACAGAGAAAAATTAAGAGAGACATCTAAAGAAAATACTTTTAGAAGTGGAATTGTGCTGGATATTACTGCAAAGCAGGCAGTGAAGAATCATTAGAGTTCAAACCATGTTGGGTGGATGAATGCAGTCAGCAACATGGAACTACTTATCCAAGATCCCCAAAAAGTTACATTGAGAACAAGATGCAAAGAACAGAAGAAGTAAAACATGAAGCAGGAAGTGAATTCCAGACTGATGGGCTAGTAAGGAAATCAGACTAAAGGAAGGGGACTGTAACACTAGTGCTTCCACTTGTCCATACAACTGCTGGCTCCCAAAAATCTATTGCAGAATACTGCAGGGTATCACATAATTCTGAAGGCATCCCTTCTAGGCTCAATGCACTCAGATCTGTTTCTGTGCCTCCCCAAGTCCTATCTAAACAAATTGCACACATCATTTGAGCATTCTCCACTTTCTTGTTTACCACTTCTGTTAAGAGTTTGACATAAATAAACCAGTTCCAGGTCCATCATATAGCTGATTGTATTAATGCTCTGTAACAACCTGCTTATAATGTGTTCCCATCCTACCAATATTTTCTTTACTCTCCACATTTTCGATAATTCTATATGTCCAACATTCTGTTACATTGGATTACTTGATTCCCTGTTTTTCAGTTGTCTCTAATCTAAGACTTATCTCTGATGCTTTCTGGTACTACCATGAAGAATTTGTTGACATTACAATATTGTCTGTATTATTATAACTCATCAAATTCTCTGAACAAAACACCCAGTTTGCTCTCTTCCTTTTCTGCCGTAAGTATACATTCATTCAAAAGTATCCTAAAATATATTTTCTCTTTCTTCTTGACAACACTGTTCTCCAATTCTGCCTTTTTCTTCTAGCTAACACTTTTTTTACTAGTATGAAAAGCTCCAGAAATTAGGAAACAGTTCTGTCTGGTTCACTACTGTACCTGTATTTCTATGGCTGCTAACCCTTCACTTCCAATATAGTCTTGATCTCACACATACCCCATATTACTTTTCCTTTAACCCACCAATTTTCCAAATCTAATGTATTTTTCATAGCAACTAAGCTAAATTAATTGCAGACAATCTAGTGCAAAGTAATTGTTCTGGATATTAGAATTCTCTACTGTCATTACTGCTTCTTCGGCTCAATCTTAGAAGACATATTGCCATTCTGTATCCCACATCTTTTGGTAACTTGAATATCCTTGCTGTTCTTACAGACCCTGACATTCTTCATCCACTACATAGTTCATACAAAACTGTTGCGTTTTGCCCTTTATTTATAAATTTTAATCAGATAGCCATCCTCTTTCCTGTTTTTTTTTTTTTAATCTTAAATATTTACTTATTCCTATCACTGTCATCAGGTTCCTATTGTGTGATTGAAAATTGTAAACAGCGAACGCATATTGAGCGAACCCGATTGGTCGAAATGTCGAAACGTTGCGCGCGTAACATGGAAATCGCCGTAGGGAATATTTTCCCTTTACTTCAATGCAGTACAATCTCAGAGTAGGAATATTTAAGTTGCGGGGGTGTGGGGTGCAGAGGGGGTTGTCCCCCTGCCTTCAGCATTTAGGTAAGTATAGTTTTTTATTTTTATTTTTTTATTATATTTTCGAAATTTCAAATATCGCTCATATGGTGTCGACCATATGGTGTTCAATGTTTGAAACTTTCGAAAATATAATATAGATCCATTGTCATCCACATACCTAAAGATCTACATTTTAACTATGATGGTTTAATGTACTCTTTTCTTTTGTCCCTTTTCAACAACCATTAGAATCTTATAAACCAAATAATCAATTTAGCTCCCCATATTGTAAGTTTTGAACAAATAAATCATAGCTTGAAAAATATTGTTTGTTCTCAAAGCAACAGCATGATTTTCATAATGAACTACAGTCTGTCTGCTGTCACTAACAGTGTGTATCGGGCAATATATCAGCTCACAAGTGCTGTACCAAATAACCACTTCAAAGACTTTGACTGTATAATCCACCATGCACTTCTGGAAAAACCTATCCATCTTAGTTCTAAATGGCAATTTAATGGAAAGGCTCAAAAATTATTTTAACTACAGAATATGCAGGGATCACATCATTCACATTCTGAATGATAACACATAAAAATGGAGGCCCACAGAAATGTGCATTTCGGCCCTTCTTTTGATGTTTTTCATTAATTTGGTTTCCATTGAGCTACTTCATCTAAATGCAACTGTTGTGTACAGGTAATAAAGTGATTTAGTTGCAAGATATATCTAACAAAGCAGCAAAACTATTACATTTTCTTCCTCAAAATTTTCATCTAATTAAACAAAATAAGCTTGATTGTTAACTTCAGCTGAGCTAAACTTAGTTTGGTATTAGGTCATTTTGTTCAGTGCCCTCTACTCAGCCAGTTTCTGAAGGGTTGCTGCCCAACTAGTTGTTGCAAGTTAGTCTTCAAAAATATCACCAGCGCCATAGATGAAGGCAAATCTCTGCATACAGCCAGCATCCAATAGTGTCTGCATGCAATTATTTCCTTAATAATATGGGAATTTTTTTACATAGTTTTCTTCTGACATATGTTTCTAAGAAGTTTCCTTTATTAAAGACAGCTCTGATTTTTTAGAGAAAGTTCTCCCTATACAATGGACAGAAGATATGTACTGGTTAACTGCTGATGTTAAAGGTTTATACACTAGCATAGACCATCAGTTTGGACTGGAAGCGTTGAGTTACCTTGGGTGATAGTTCCCTTACATATTATATAATTGAACTGGTTGAGTTTTGTTTAAAAAACAACTATTTTGAATTTGATGGCCCGTTATTTAATCAGTTAAGAAGTACACCCATGGGGGCAGCATTTGCTCCCATGTATGCTAACATCATGATGGGATTATTCGAAGTGGATTATCTCTATCAAAAAGATTTTTATAAAAGATATGTGGTCAGATATTATAGATTTATCAATGACCTAATTTTCATTTGTAAGGGGGGTCAGGAAAAGGTTAGATGTTTTATGAGTAATCTTCAGGACAATAGATTTTTGTTACAATTTGATGGTTTTCAGCTGGGCAATAAAGTAATTTTTTGGACATTTGTTTAGAAGGAGGTTGTAATGGGAAAATTATTAGTAACGTATACGAAAAATTTGAGGATGGTGCCCATTTTTTGGATGCCCATAGTTGTCATCATCCCCATCTTTTAAAATGTCTCCCTTATGGATAATTCCTTAAAGTAAAAAGGCTATGTAATAATAGTAATGAGTTGGATAATGAACTTCATAAAACAGCTGAACTATTTGTGAGGAGATGCTATGATAAAAACATGGTTCATGCCTCATTGGATAAAACTAAAAAGAGTATCTTTGTTCAGACAACCAAAGGGTAGAGCAAAGAGATTATTAGACCTGGCATTAAGAGACAACCTTAGAAAGATATATGTGGTTATTACTTATGACCTTTTGTCAGATGAATTGAAAAAAATTATTCAATGTTATTGGGGCTTTTTATTTAAGTTTAAAGATTTTGTAAATATTTTACATAAAGTTCCAATATTTTCTTATCGAAAGGGTAGGAGTATAAAAGACATATTAGTTCACATTGGGTTTTCCATGCCTGAGTGTAGGATAAGTGTTAATCCTACTTTAGTAGGTACTTTTTTCTTGTGGCAAGTGTATTACATACCAGTATGTTAGCAGGACATTTAAATATATTAATGGAGTGCATTTTCAGGCAAATGCTATATACACAGAAAGTGTTATTTATGCACTCAAATGCCCTTGTGGCATGTTTTAAATAGGTGAAACCAGGGGGGCTTCCAAGCTAAGAGTTCAGGATCATATCATGGATATCAAAAATGGCAAGCCTAAAAGCCCTCTTTATATGCCTTTTAAGGAATGTCACAATGGAAATCAAACGGGTCTGTTAAGTACAGTTTTAGAACATATTCCTAGTAATAAATATGGTCTTGACATTAAGAAAAAACTTTTGTGTAAAGAAACAATGTTTATACTGAAATATGGTACATTGGCGCCTGGTGGCATTAATGCAGAATGCAACTGGAAGGTTTTAATTTAGTTATATGTCATGTGACTTTGAAATTGTTTAATTGATTTTAGTATTTAAACTTGAGCATTAGATTCTATTTTGTATTCTCCTTGGAAGGCTATTACTGAGGCGCTAGAGGTTCCATTAAACTTTTGTGCAAGTGTTTGGATCCTGGTTTTCTTCAGTCGTTTGCTATTTTCAACTCAGTGCTTTTTACAGTTGTTTGTTACTGTCACATCTGGGCATACAGCCTGCCTTGACTTAGCCAAGGCCTTTGACACAGTCCCACATTTGAGCATCATTGATAAACTCTCCCATTTGAAAATCAACCCTTATGTCTTCAGGTGGGTTGCTAACTAGCTCACCAACAGATCACATTCAGTCAAAGTTGAGGACTTTATAGGATCATAAAATCATAAGAAGTTACTAGTCTAATGGCCGGGGGCTCTCACAAGCCTAGCCAAGAGTTTATCCCCTAAAAAGAAACCTCAGCCAGCACCTATCACTGCTGTCAATGAGGAACACATGTGGAATCCCCAGGACAAATTTGTGGTTTCCCATCCACTCATCAAGGTTTCACTTGAAGAGGGTCAGCAAGGTACTCTATTTGACATGCATGGGAAGTCTATTCCAGAGATGGGGCAGCCTCTGGGAGAAACACTTCTCTCTCCAGTAGGTTTTTTTGATGTTGCATATTAGATTTAGGCCTTTTGAATGGGTAATGCACAAGGAGTTAGACTTTACCTCAACCAGCAGACCTGTCACCAGTAGAGTTCCACAGGGGTAAATGCTGGGCCCCCTATTGCTTGGAATATACTTCTGACTAAGTTTGCTGATGACTGCAAATTAGGTGTCAATATACTAATAGAGGGACTTGCACAAACCAATGATTGGTGCCAAAGCCATGGACTCAAACTCAATGCAAAAAAAAAAAAATGTATTATTATCCCTCCATTAAAAACAATATCCCTGCAAGACTATCATATAAATAATAATACCCTAAGTAACAACTCAGTAGTGAGAGACTTGCGAATGCAAGTTGACTATACCTTAAACTTTTGCCCACTATGTGTCTACTGTAGAAAGGAAGGCATTCTACATTGCATACTTCATTAACAAAGGCATTGCCTGAAGACTGAAAGAGGTCATAACACCACTGTACTCAACCCTTATCGGGTCAGTAATTGAGCACAATACTTCCCTTGGTATGTACCTTACCAGGCACCTGAAGCAACTTGAGAGACCTCAGAGATTTATACCGAAGAAAATTCAAGGTCTCCAGCACATGTCATACATTGACAGACTGAAGTCACTGTCACTGCTCTCAATAGCATACAGACTACATAGAGGAGATGTGTGCCTGGCCAAAAAGCAATCTTGGATTCAAACCTAATGGAAATGTTGCACATCCACAATTCAAGTGGGACAAAAGTCACCCACTTCAGGGACCTTAACCTGGCCTACAACATAAATAGGACCTGCTGGAGAGACAGGTATGTCTCTCAAAGGTTGCCACTCCTCTGGAATAGGCTACCAGTTCACATCAAACAAAGCCCCTCTATGACCCTTTTTAAGCATAGCCTGGATGACTGGTTTGGAAACTATAAATTCCTGCCGGGAATTTCACCTATAACATTCATAGATATGGGTAGTCATTGCTAACTATGATCTTGAGTTTAGGCAAGATTCTTTCTATTGGGTTTCTCTAGTATTATATTGGGCAGACACAGCTAGGATTACAAAGACCTTTGAGTCAATAGCCCACTAACCACCTATGCCCTATGAACCTATGAGAGAGAAGGAGGGTATAGCAGTGCATACAATGCAGAGACAAGAGCTAGCAGGAACAGAATGGGTCTAGCCCTGAGGGAATAAAAGTTGTGGTAAGACGCAAGCATCACTACTAACCCTAAGCCTATTGCTGCCCTTTCCCCAATCCTAACTCTACACCTTAACATCATTAAAACATTCCCGTAACTCTGCTACTACAAAAGACAGACTCAGACACACAAGCATTCACAAGTACACACAAACAGCACTTCGTCCTCTTACCTAAACCTTAACCTTACCCTAAAATACACAAACCTGCTCACAAAGGCAAAATGCCCATCCTTCCGTCATCCTCGGCATAAACACACACACACACACACACACACACACACACACACACACACACACACACACACACACACTCAAAAGACAACCCCCAAGATCCCACAACAGCAGTGTAAGGGTAAATTCCACTGTATCATGACCTCACAAGCAAAAGCCTGAGAAGGCTCTTACAGACTGCAACCATGTATATATATATATATATATATATATATATATATATATGTGTGTGTGTGTGTGTGTGTGTGTGTGTGTGTGTACATATATGTGATGTGTGTACAATGTGCATGTATGCATATAGGTAGGTAGACATAGACAGATAGATAGATAGATAGATAGATAGATAGATAGATAGATAGATAGATAGATAGATAGATAAATGCTAGACAAAGATAAATTACATATGTAAATATAAGTACTTAATTTAATTATTTTTTGCTAGAGAGAGGACAGAATCAAGAAAAAAAGAGTATGTATTCATGTATGTGTTTATTTTTATTTAAATTATTTATGTTATGTATGTATGTGTAGATGTATGTATGTATGTATGTATGTATGTACATATTTGTTTGATTGAGTGATTATTTTTAATGCTAGAAATTTGACAGTTGCTAAAATTGTATATATGTGTCTCCATGTATTTATCTGCTAGAAATTAGAAGTTGGTAAAATGTTACATTAGCATGGTGTAAGGAGCATCTGCATTATTTGTTATTTTAAGCAGAGAAACCTAGGACTGAAATTTGTGGGAGAAGTTGAGAGAATAAAAGTAAGGAAGGCTGGGGAACGGGAGTGGGTGTAGACTAACGCAAGAAGAGAACTCTCAAGTTTGATTTTACAAATAAGGTACAGTATAGAGCATAAAACTACAAACAAGGCACTGATAAAGACTACCAACAAGGCTGAACTACACAAACTCTTTATTGCAAGGCAGAAGCTCCAAAACACATTAACGTTTGTCCAAAATTACATTTTCGTCACAAAAATGACTTCTTCAGATAAAAAGCAACTGCAAATAAAGCATCTTAAATACCCTCGCTAATAAAACATCACCCAATCAAAAACCTTACTTGATAATTTATTAAATAAGCACAAATTTCAAAATCATTTAGTTAAAATATTTCTTACATCCTAAAAATGTCTTATTATACGAAACATTATAAATATAAATCCTCCTATTCACTAATTCATATAAATGTGATAAAATATGTATACAAATATATATATATATATATATATATATATATATATATATATATATATATATATTTTTTTTTTATCTATATATATGAATTAAAAACATAAAATATATATATATATATATATATATATATATATATATATATATATATATATATATAGTTTCCAATGAGCAACAAAAATGATGTCATATCTCCACTTATTGGTCATTGGGGATATCACAATTTGGTTGCTCTAATTTTTAGTACTGGAGCTCTCGAAACAGTTTCATTCATACCTGACTATTTGTTAGCTTCCAGTACTAACTGCCAAAACAATTCCCTATACTTAATATTGAGTTCCCAAAGTCTGCATCTCATATCTCTTGCCACCACTTCTAATATAAAAAAGGAAAAGGATGCATTATTGCAATTAATACTGTCTGTATAAAGCATTAATATTATTTTGATTCCTAATCTCATATAGATGTTCATAGATTCTTCTTTGTAGCTTCCTTTCTGCTTTTCCTACATATAATCCACTACACCCTTTACATAGTACTAAATAAACAACCTGGCTGGTCTCACATGTAGAGTATTCTTTACTATCTACAATCCTGTTTCTTGCCAGTAAATCTACCCTATCACCATTGTATATGTTTGGGCATTGCGAGCAGTGTCCACACTTATATGCCCCCTTCTTATTGCATCCATAAGGGTAAATTACCCCACTTTTCTTTTCTATAATATTTTAAATGTTAAAACCCTTTCTAAAAACACATTTTAAAGGGGTATCAAAAATGTCCAAATCAGATGTGGCAACAAATCTATTCCATTCTCTTTCAACAGTGTTCAAAATGACCCCCGTGTCACCACTGTAATTGGTCACAAAAGCACATTCAAAAATCGCATTACTCCTGTCAATATTACTGTACCTAACTATATTAGTATTGTCCTGTCCTAATATGGGAACAAACCAGTCCTTTCTTCCCAAAGTAAATTCTCTTCTGATTTCCTTTAACAGGTCAGATGGGTAACCTCTTTCTGTACACATCTGTTCTAATAGTTCACATTCTATTTGAAAATCTTCCTCTTCAAAGGACATCCTGCTGCCTCTCACAAATTGCCCTTTTACCAAACTTCTTTTTTGGCTATAGGGGTGTGAACTGGTAAAAAACAAAAAGGAGTTAGAGTAAGCCACTTTTCTAAACATGGTGGATTTAAATTTCCCATTGCTTTTGTCTAAGGTAATATCTAAATAATTCATACAGCCAAGCTGAATACTATAAGTGCATTTAAAAAAATTCATTGTACCAAAAATGTAGTTCAAAAATTCTAAAAATCTTTTTTCTGAATCTTTCCATAATAAACAAATATCATCTAGGTACCATTTGTGTAATTCCCAACATCCTGTATATCTATAATTGAAAATGTATTTGTTCTCCCACACAGATAAAATAATGTTGGCATAAGTGGGTGCACATTGTGCACCCATAGCCAACCCTTGGTTTTTTTGAAAGAATTCCCCTTCAAAATGAATAAAATTGTTTTTAAGAACTGAGTCAATAAGGGTTAAGCATGCTTGAAAATCATTACCTAATAAACTCCTTGAGTCAACCATAGCTTCCTCCAACAAAAGTAAACCTGTTTCATGTGGGAAGGAGGAAAAAAGGTCCACTATATCAATGGTAATAAATATCAGACCTTCATCACATAAATCAGGTTTTATCTGCTTTAATAGATCCCAGGAATTCTTTAAACTGTCTGCATAACCCATAGATACATGTTTCAGTTTCACATCTAAAAACCTAGCTAGGAGTGCAGAGACTGAACCTTTTGCTGCTACAATGAGTCTCAAAGGTGGATCAGCTGAGTTCTTATGTATTTTAGGGATTCCAAATATTGTGGGGATTCTAGGTCTTCCATTATGTAAGAATTTAAACAAATTCAAATCTATAGTAACTTCCAACAATAAGTCATTGAGCACTAAAACGATTTTTATAAGCTATATTTATTTCATTAAACGAGACTCTAGTGTATTTCTTACCATCCCCAAGGATTTCAATCATTTTGGATTCATATGAGAACATGTCCATAAAGACAATGTCCCCACCTTTGTCCGGGGCCATAACTCTTAAATTTTTGTTACTCCTAATTTCATCCAATAATACCCTTTCTTCCCTAGTTAGGTTGAAGATAATTTTGATGTTAGCAATAACTTTCCTTAACTCAGATTCAAATAAGTTCTCAAAATTCTTCAATTGAGGATGTAAGGGGGGGTTATAAGTACTCTTCCTACTTAGGGTGGTATTGTTGGGTGTCCCAGGTCCACTATTTTGGTAAATAAGCTCCAAATTATTTTTCCAAATAAACAATTTTAAATCAATGATGTATGAATTTGAAACCTTTCAAAAAAAGCTTAAAATGGGATTCATGTATGTCTACACCACTATAATTGTAAAT